>NC_054826.1:161377777-161677777 GCF_018345385.1 Vulpes lagopus
ATAAGAAACAAAATCTTTGTACAAACACTCCCTTCTATTCCGGAGCCCAAAACAGATGCTATTTTATAAGATTATATCTATAGTAATGATTGCGATTCATTAGATACCATTAAATAGCTATTCTCAAAATCAATGTACTAAAAATAAATACAGTATTTCAAATGCCATGCTGGTGTGTGGTATTTTCTATTCAGAATTTTTAAAAAGGAGAAACTTGCTTTAGTAAAATGAACAGTTATTTTTTCTATCAAGGTGACAGGTTGTAATTGATCTTTTCCAGCGTGGTTAATGAGCAAAAACAGTTCCCATGGGTACCATGAGGGAGAAGCAGTTCTATTGTTTGAAATCATATTTGGATGCTTGGAATTTTCTGTTTTTCTTCATACTTAACAAAGCTCATAGACACTATTTTATTTTGAATCTGGTTACTGACCTTTATTGTTTATTCTTTTCTCTAGATGAAATCTGTGATCTTGTACCCTAAGTAAATATAGCCTGCCTCAGTAGGTGGTACTAATCTAAAGAAATGGTAAATGGATCCCCCTACCCTAAAGGGAACAACTCTTAGCAAGTTTATTGTTTCCTAGGAGTGAGAATGAACCAGGTTTTTATGTTTCTGGGAAACTTTCTCTCTCCTCTTTTTCAGTGAATGGTGCTACCCCATCCTAGTGCTCTCGCTGTTCTAATGTAACAAGAATCTGGCTTCCCTTTGAGTTTTCAACTGGGAGAAGGGTTATTTCTCCTGCTGCATGACCAGTGCTGGATTACTGCATGCCGAGCACACTTGCTATGGTTCTCCCCCTGGAGGTCAATAGTGGTTGAAGGGTTCTTCGGGCAGAACTGAAAGCTCAATTAGGGTATGGAGTCTTTGGGTGTCTTCAGGTTAATGAGTTTTGTGTAAGGAAAGAGTTGTCCTCGCTACTAATCAATGGTCATGAGTGGTATCATGGGGACATTGGTAGGCTCTGCTCCCTGGTGTTGCCTCTGGATAAAGGAAAGGTACAGAGCACAGTTAAAAGGTTGGGATGTGGGGGCTGGGAAATCATGTACTTCATTTCTGTCATTACCCTGCTTAAGTCATCTGCTGAACTTAATTACACTGTAGATAGATATTCAGAGTTTCTTAAGAAAGGGAATCCGTATTATTTAAAATATTTTGTGATTGTGCCTTTATAGGCACAACCTTCCTTTTTTTTTTTTTTTTTTAGTAATGTTAATGTTCATATGGGAGTAGTATAGGATAGAGTTTAAAAAAAAAAGTTATTGTTGCAACACTGATTTCATGCAAGAGCCACCAGAGTAGTTTTGGAAGTGTGGATTATCTTTTGTAGGCAGAGGGCATGTGTTTGGTTCACATTTAGTAATAAAAAGAACAATAGTGACAGCAATAATAAAAGCAACAGTAGTGATTAGTTGGGAATTCAGTACAAATATTAACTACAAATGGACTGTCCTATCTAGTCAATTTTGAAAAATGGGGATGTTTGGCACAATGTTCGGAGTTGTGACACAGTTGCAAAAAAGTTAATTCCTTTTGACTTCTGCCAGTTAGTATTAAACTTATGAGGCATGAAATCATCTAATTCTCGATAATAGGTTTTCTATAGAGTTCCCAGTAGAAAACATTTATGCTTGAAACATATGTGCCTAGATCTCACAAACCACAGGAACATTTATTTACAAAAATGCAAGCAGTCTTCCCCTTTCAGTGCTCAGAAACGAAATAATTTTTTAGAAAGACGGGGGAAAACGGGCCATAAATTTGCCCATATCTTTTGTGAAAGCTCAACAAATCAACAGAGTTAAAGCCTGGGATGTATTACATTTGCATATTTATATATCCAAACTTTTGGCAATTGCTACTTTTTTCTCCTCTCCATTTTATTCCAGGTTTCTTCACTATTTTTTCTATTGGAGTGGTACGTTTTATTTTTGTCATCGAGTCGAGAGGTACCAGATGCCTGATAACATCAAACTGAGATGAAAAATTATCCCATTTCATAGTATGAAAAGATCAATTTTAACATATCAAGTTTCGTGAAAGGCAGAGGAGATAAATGTGTCTTGGACACTGAACTGTCACTAACTTATTCTCAATCTTATTTTCACCTGATATTTCAGAGTAGAGTCAGACCCTTATGACAAAAGTTCTGGGTTGAAATCTTGAAATCGTTTAGATTCAGAAGAAGGTATATCACTCATATTAGCCCTCATCATCATCCTTTTTACAACATCCTGACCACATATAGAAAATAGTTGGCTCTGTTTCTTCTTTTCCTTCAGGTTTCCAAAACCCATCATTTGTACCTTCTTTCCAGATTATTGTGTTTTCATGAATCCCTAATATGTTGCAGTTTCTACTCTGGGCATCTACATTAGTCTGAATTTCTATTTACCAGTATTTATTCATTGTCTCCAATTTTAGAAGTAGTACATATCACTGCAGAAAATTTAGAAAATACAAAAAAAAGTAAAATAAAGAACATTTACAATCTGCAAATACAGAGATGACTGTGATATCCATGTCCTTCTCACTCCCTGTATGTACATACACACAAACGCACATTCTGTGCCATATACACATTCATATACATATAATTGGAACTATATTGTAAAGTGATGTGAGGGTTATTTATATTTTTCTTTAATTTCCCTTGAAATGTGGAAAATGTTTACTGATAATCCTCTCTGTGCATTAGAATCACCTGAAGAGCTGTAAAAAAAAAAATAAGTAAACAGTGTCTGCATTTTAGCCTCAGAAATTTTTATTTAATTGATCTGGTTTCAAACATAGGTATTTCTAGAAAACTCACCAGACGTTTTTATTTCTCTACAAAATTAAGAATCAGTGCTATAGAAAATTCTCATTTTCTTCTAATCTGTGTACTTGGAAATGAGTCCATAACTATATATTACAATAAACTCTTATCAGGGCAGTTTTTTTTTTTTTCTGATTTAATCTCTGACAATTGATCACATTCTTCAGTCATAGATTAGATTGGGTTGTACTATAGTTTTCAATTCTTTACTTGGTTCATATTATAGGATTATAAATTCGTGATGCCCTTTTCTAGATGACTTTGAAAAATGTCCATTACCCAAGTAGGTGCAGTGTTTTATCTCTGATTCTTTGATATATGTCTTGCTTTGGACAATAGAATGATGGTGGACATGCGATGAACAAGGACTTCAGATATGCTTGGTTCCTCATGCCTTTTCCATATGCTATGAGAATAACATGCTTATTTAATAGTCTGATTAGCAAAATGTACCACTTAGGCCACACAGAGGGCCTCTGAACTGAACCTGTAGCTGGAACCAAATGAAAACATAAAACAGAACTGCTCATCCTGACCCATAGATCAATATCCAAGAAACATAGATGTTTTGTTACAAATACTAATATTTGTATATTTTGTTATGCAGCATCAATGTAGACAAAAAACCTGACTGCTTCACCCTTCTGTTTTTTTTGTTTGTTGTCTCTATGATACTGTATTATGCTTCTCCTTATATTCCTGACAGTTGCTACTTAAAATATTTTGGTGACCTCTCTACTACTCATCACTTAAATAAAAATGTTGCCCCAGAAGCCCATTCTCAGCCCTTGCCTATTTTTATTCAGTAAATTCTTGCTGGCCACCCTTTTCTATTTCCATCATTTCAACTATATTGATTATGCCTTTATCAATAGCTCCAGAAGTTGAACAGAAAATACTTAGATTTTATGTATCAAGCCTTAAATTCAGTCATGTAGAAATTGAACCCATTACTTTATCTCCCCAGTCTGCTGCGGCTCATTAATCACACACATAGTAAGGCTACCACCCATACTGCCAGCTCAATAAGAAAGAAAGAGCAAGAGAGAGAGAAAAAAGAGGGAAGAGAAAAGAGAGGGAAGCAACATCATTCTATGCTTCTATATTCTTCAACTTCTATAGCCAGCTCATTACCTGTCAAACTTCTTGAAACACAAGCTCATGAGCCATTTTGTGAAGAGTTTCCCCGGTTACTCCCAATCTCCAGAAAGTGTGGTTATTCTGAACTGTCGGTTATCACTTTGCTTTAAAAACTTGCATTTGTAATTTTTTCTCCCTTTTTCTCTAAGCTCATTTGTGCCAGGGCCTATATCGTCTTTGTCTGATTCTGTGGTAGCCAATATAGTGCTGACACATGGCAGGTATCTAGTAAATATTGGTTGAGTGAATTGTGTCAGAAGGTATCAGGGGCTGAATTAATAATATGGCCTTTTTAAAACTTGGCAGTATGACCAAGGTTAAATTACTCTGTTTATTTTCAGTTTTCATGTCTATCAATTGGGAATGTGCTGTATTATTTATCTTCAGCAAAAAAGATGTTGAATGATTAACAAATAGAGTCATTTAAAACAAAAATGAAGTGCCGGAGAAATGATAATGAATTAGATTAGATTATGGAACTTGGCTCATTGTGTTATTAGCATTCTGTCTGTCTATTGAAATCACATTGCCAAACGATGACCTAATTATATCCCATTTGCCAGATGGTTAATTGTGGCAAGTGAAGAAGATTTGCAGTTATTGTAAATATTGTCTTTTGATAGTAAAACATTTTCCAGAATTACTAATTTATCTTTTAAGTGATAATTTTCACCTTGTAATTTTAGAGACCTATTTTTGACATTAATGAAGTCATTATAAAAATATGGAGGATAATGATTCAGAAAGACTCGGCTCTAATAAAATCGCCAGCGCAATGCAATTTTGAGCAATTTGGTCTTCTTTACAATGGTGGGCCAAATTTTGTTTCAAGGAGCAGGATGATTTAATATGACCCATCAGACATCTTCCAAATTTGTGTCCTATTCTTTACTCCCAACAAAGCCTCTGGCTCTGAAACAAAGGCGGTAGGTGTCCAAACCCCAATAAACACTTCTATCAACCTTGTGAAATTGGAGTTCGTGTTCATAATATGTAATCCAGGTACAATTTCATCATTTTAATGTGTGGAGTTTTATTCTTCAGAGTTCAAGGCAGCTCTTTATTTTCACCAAAGCGCAGGGCTTTACTGAAACTTTTAAAGCACCAACTAACTTATGTTAACCTCCCTGCCCTCACTCAGCCCAGTGTAATTAAAAAATAAAAATCTATACAAAATTATCAAGTAAGTTTATGATAGTCCAACAGAATCTTGATATGTCTTGTCATAACTAGTTCTGTGCTTTTTACAAAATATAAAAGTCTTTCCAAAAATAATTTTGGAGCTCTGCTTTGCACATTCTGTTAGATTTCTGATCTGACCTTAATCCAGATGCAATCCAAAGGTTCTATGGTCTTATTGTTGCTTCTATGAAAATATGTCTTTTTTTTCCCTTTGTTTTAAAATTTTCTTTCTTTTTGCTTTTACCTGCAAAAAAGGTTTGTCATTATTCATGTGCTTTGTTCTTACATCTAATGATTGTCACTTTGCCACTCTCACATCACATGTAAAAATAATAGCAGACCTTAAACTTTAAAATGTTTGATGAAATTTGTTTTAAAGGGATTACTCATCACACTCTTTATTGCTAGAAGGAAAGTTAAGAACAAACAAAAGAACGAACAAAACCAACTTAAAGTTCACATATATTCACTGAATCCATATGGTGTGTCATGTTCTGGACCTCATTCAATTTCACTTTTGGAAAAGTTTTAGCTGTACTTCATGTTGTTATTTGTTGGTTTCAGGCAAATGTGTTGGCAATCAAGGCACAGTTTACAAATACTAACGCTCCATGACAGTCGTTTCTTATTCCTATCACAATTCAATAAATTAAAACACACACACACAAGTATTTACTACGTTGTAGTCAAGAAGGTCCAACGTTGATTTCATCTGTGGTATCACAACGTGCACTACCACTTAACTTAAAATGAATTGCTTACTCACATATCTCATGAGTAGAATTGGCCTTCATGACCACTTCCCTGTTGTTATCAATCAGCCATTTACATAGGCACAGGGGAAAACATATCATTATTTACTATGAGACAGAGTAACAAACATCAGATTTAATTGCCCTACTAGGCACTGGAATCATAATCCTTATACACTTAATGTTTTCATTACTTATCAACTCACTTATAATTATGCTCTCACAAAAGTTAAGCGGCTAGCAAATAGTAGATCTTTCCCTGCTGTTTATACAGAGATAAACAAATAGATGCACAATGTGTTCAAGTGAATATATTAACTTAAATGATTATATAGAATGTCAGTTATTCCAGTTTAGCTTTACTAATATTGCTGGAACAGATTGTGTCAGATGTGCTTACCTTTTATGGATAAAGGTTTTAATCCTTTTCTTGAGTAACTTTTGTAATGGCTTTTCTTGAGACTTTTCTAGCGTTTGTCATTGTTACCCACTTTTTTCTAAAGACGTTATTCTGAGAGACATGGGATGACTAAGATATACAATATAATTCATGCGGTCATTCATTCACTCTTTACACTTTTTCTTTTTAAACTGTTCTAGGCTCTGAGATTGTAAAGATGATTAAGAGAACAAGTTATGCCATCCCAATGCCTCATGTCTTACAGAGACATAAAAGTAAACTCTGGGTTGGAGTACATACAATGCTTCTAAAATATATCTAATGGAGAGAGAATGGCGATCTGGGAACATAGCCTGAATGCTTTGACATTTGTACTATTTTTTCCTAGTTTTAAAGAGAAGGCATAGTTTGTATTCAATTCCAGCAGCTTTCAGGCCTCTTTACACACTCAGTCCTTTTTTTTTCAAAAGAAAATTAAATGCAAAGTCAATAGGTAAAACCTTTAAGATGCATGAGAATATGCACCATCACTCCTCCCAGAGAAGTTCTCTGTTGCAAACAGAGGCTCTTAGAACCTTCTTGATTCCACCCTACCTGTGTTATATATAAAATACATTCCAAATTACTTAGGTGATTGCTTAATCCTTTAAAAAAAATGTCTACCCAAATACTCCTGTAAGTTGGGCCACATTTATTTCTTAGCTCTGTTTACCCACAGGGTATAACTGAATACACTCACAGATGTGTGCCTTGATTGAGAAGCACTGTGGTTCCAGTGTAATAAGCGACAGGATACTGACAGGCACAGAAGAGAAGTATTAAAAATCAGAGTAGAAAGAATTAAGGAAAAATTAAGATGTCTTCCCAGAAGAATTTTTGATAAATCAACACACTTATCAAACACTTTGAGTCCTATAATATAATAGTGACTAAAAAAACAGACATAGATCCTACTCTCATGAGGTTTATAATCTATTATGGGAAACGAGATGATGGCTAAGAATTTTCTCAAATTGATGAAAGACATCAAGTCATTAATTCAAGAAATCCTATGAACTCTAAGGAATAAAAATAAATTCTCACTTGGGTAAATCATAGTAAATCAGTTGAAAACAAAGACAAGATTTTAAAACAGCCAGAAGTAACAATTAGACTGAGAACTAATTTAGCAATAGGAACAAAAGAAAGTAGAAAACAGAGGTATATCAATTAAAAAGATAATGACTACTAACCAAAACTTTTAAAAACAAGTAGAAATACCTTCTAAGAACAAGGATGAAAAACATTTACAGAAAAGCAAAGACTGAGAAAATTAGTTACTAGCAAACTCATATTTAAAGAAATAATAGAAAATATACTTCCTATAGGCAATTACTCCAATTGTGCATTAGTCAGCTTGAGCTGTCAAAACAAAATACCTTAGACATGGTGGCTTAAACAACAGAAGCTTATTTCTCATAGTTCTCCCATCTTCAGAGGCCTAAGGTCAAAGTGCTGGCCAGTTCGGCTCCTGCCGAGAGCTTTTTTTCCTGACTTGTATCTGGTGACTTCTTCCTATGGGCTCATATTGTCTTTCCTCAGGGTGTGTGTGGGGAGAGGGAGAGCTCTCTGGGGTCTCCTAGGACAATAATCCCATGATGAGAGCTCCACACTCATGACCTCATCTGACTCTAAAGACCTCCCCAAGACCCCAACTCCAAATATCATCAGATTGGGGATTAGGTCTTTAACAAGAATTCTGGAGGGACACAAACATTCAATCAATAATAAGATGGAAGACAAAAATATAAGGAAACATGACAAATTATGGAAATTTTAAATATATGGATACTGACCTTATAAATGAATAATAATGGATGAGTGTTCTAAAATATGTGGAATTAAAATACACGATACCAATGGCATAGAAGTTGGGTAAGAAATAGGTAGAATTAAAGTGTTCAAAGCTCTTTGTGTTATCTAGAAAAAGGATAAAAATGACAACTAGGCTTTGATAATTCAAAATTTATGGTTTGGTTTTTCAGAGTAACCATAGGAGAATAGTAAAGAAATATATAATTTGCAAGAAGTACATGGAGGAAATGTGATAAAAAGTAATTCTAAATCAAGCAAAAACTCAGGAAAGAAGAAACTAAAGAATATAGAACACACATAAGTCAAATGGAATACAATGAGATGATGGACTTAAACATATCAGTAATTACGTTAAATTGATTTAAAACTGTAATTTTATTGTAAATTGTACAGTTTTTAGTTTTAAAGATTTTATTTGAGAGTGGGAGAGAGCACATGGGGGAGAAAGGGGGAAGGGAAGGAACTGAGGTAGAGGGAGGAGCAGACTCTCCACTGAACAGGGAGCCAGATGCAGGGCTCAGTCCCAGGACCCTGAAATCATGACTTGAGTCGAAGGCAAGATACTCTGCTACCCAGTATTCCACAGTTTGTAGTTGTAAATTAAATTGTAAATCACTTAAAAGGCAAAGGTTGACAGACTAAATTTTTTTTTAAATGCTGTTTTTAGGAGGTTCAGAAAAAGTTGTATCATTTAACATTTAAACATTACCCAAATGAAAACTGGTATGGCTACATTAACATCAGACCAACTGGACTTTGAAGCAAACAAAATACTAGAGTTAAAGACGAAAACTTAATAAAAGTAAAGGTCCAATTCACCTAAAAATATCCACATACAGGTATCCATATATGCCCTGTAATGTAGTGTTAAAATAGGTAACACAGTGATTCATAGAAACCCGGAAAAATTAGGTAAATCCACAAATGTGATGGGATGTTTTAACACTGTGTAACTAATAGAATAAATAATGTGGATATAGAAGGTTTTCATGGCATGATTAATAAACTTGACCTAACATACAAAGCACAAAATATCCCAGAACTACAGAATACACATTATTTTCAAATGTATAAAAAACCTTTACAAAAATTAACAAGTATCCTTAAATTTCAAAGGATCAAAATTATTCTGAATATATACTCTGTTCAAAACTTAATTAAGCCAGAAATTAATTAAAAAGATTGAAACTAGAAATATCCCTAGAGTCAATGAAGTAATAAGATATTTTAGCTGAATAAGAAAATTGACATACATTAAAACTTATGAAATTAGACTAATTGAGACTGTTCAAAATCAATGATTTAATAATGTAAACATTTTAGAAAAAGGACAATAATATTGACAGAATATAGAAAAATAGTAAAGCAGAGCACAGGAATTAACAGCTTAGGAAATAAACGTTTAATGGATCAACAAATCCCAGAGCTTTTTCTAAAGAACTAATAACACTGACAAACTCTGGTGAGGCTAATAAAAAGCTAAACATATATACACAAACAATATAAGGGATGAAAAGAGGAACATTATTACAGATCCTAATGATATTAAAAGGATAAAGTTTAGGATGTATGTTTGAAGTTTTAGATAAAATCAAAAACTTCCTACAAAAAGACAACTGACATGGAAGGAAATAGAAAATAAAGCTAAATACTTTCAGAATATGTAAATAGAGAAAAAGACTCCCAATTATTTTATGAGGTCAGAATAACCATAATACCAATAATGATACAATGACAATCCAACAAAGAAAAATTATAGAACAATATTAATACATGTAGATCTTAAAGAATCCTAAATAAATTAGTGGCAAACCAACGGTGGTGTTATACAAAAGGGATAGCAGGGTCTTTGCCAAATAAAGGGTAGAGATGCAAATTGGCAATATTTGAATATAAATCAATGCAATAGATAATATTAGCAAAATAATGGATATAATTAATAAGCTAAATAGTTGAAAAATTAATAAAATGTGATACTTGACTATGATTACATACTAGATACAGAAATTGTTAATCAAAAGAACCCTACAGTAAAGTTATTTGTAATTTTGAATTCTTGAAAGCTTTTTCTTCGAGATTGGAACAAAATATAGATGTCTATTATTTTTCTTATCTTTACAATGTTATATTGGATGCTGTAGTAGCATTAAGTCAGGAAAATAAAAATAGAATTATTGAAAGAAAGAAATTTGTCATTATTACAGGGAACTTTATTGTATATGTGGAAAATTCAAAAGATTCTGCAAAAAACTTTTACAACCAATAACTGAATTTATTAAGGGTCCTAGATACAAGTAAGCACCCCAAGTTAACTATATTTCTGTACTATAGCAGCAAATTAATAGAATATAAAATTTTAAAACAGATATAACCTATAATAGCATAAAAAAAACGACCTAGGAATAACTCTAACCAAAATAATAATAATAATAATAATAATAATCAATTTTTCTATACTGAAAACTCTAAGAAATTAGAAAAGATGAATTAAAGAACAGCTAAGTAAGTAGAAGAATAAAACCATATCCATGGATTGGAAAACTCAATATTGTCAAGATGTCAATTCCTCCCAAACTGATCAGTAGATTTAATGGCATTCCAATGACGTGTTTTGTTGTCGTTGTTGGAAACTGAAAATCTGATTCAAATTTATACTGAAGTGCAAGCAACCAGAAATTGTAAAGGCCATTTTGAGTAAGAAGAGGAAAGCTAAGACTTCTGTTATCAGCCATCAAGACGCTCGTAATAATAATAATAATTATTGTATGATTCCACTTCTAGGATGCTTAGAAGACAGGCCTATTTGCAGTTTGTGTCTAAAGGTGCGTGCCTCCTTGGATAGGGGCCTCTTTCATGATCTTTATTAGGTAGGTCACGCCCTTCTTTCCTCTGGAGGAGGCAGGAGCAGAGTGGTTGGATCCGGGCAGGAGTCCTGGGATGAGAAGGGAATTCCACCTCTGGGCTGCTGGGTGGGTACCTGAGCGATAAGCTGCCCACTTCTGCTGTGCGTGCATTTCTGTGGGGTCTTTCTGTATTTTATGAGAAAAAAAACAAACATTTTTAAAAGATAGAGCAAAGCACATATACCCTAAGATTGGTGCTTTGGAAGAAAGCAGGACGATCCTCTGACAGAATTTAACAACTCAGAGAAGCGAAGCTTGGAGGAAGCTTCGTGGGGAGAGGCCAGGGTAAGTGGGACTGAAGGGTGGGGAACCCTACCCGTGGTGTAGACAGGGTGAGAGTGCATGTGTGTGCAGGGGCCCTCCGAGAGGCGGGGGCGGCCTGGTGTGCCCGGAGCGCGGGGCAGAGGCTTGCGGCCTGAGCAGGCCACAGTGGGGTTCGAGGCCTGGGGTCATCTGCTAGGTCACCAGCAAAGGTTGCGAGTGGGGCTTGTTGGAGGTGCCACCATCAGCCTGGCATTTGAAGGAAGTCAACTCTGGTCGCAGGACGAAGAGTGGATCACCAGGCCGTGGGGCAGGTTCCAGGGCCCAGGTGAGCGGGCTGATGGAGGAGTCCAGGGGAGCACTGGAGAGGGTGCAGAGTGGATGAACCCCTAAGAGTTCTGCGTTTGGAGACAAGCTCCTGAAGATGGTTGGGCCTGGCAACCCAATGCCCGGTGTAATAGTACCCAGTGCTCGGTCCTGTTCCTTCAGAGGATGACAAGCTGCAGCAAAGGAAGCAGTAAGGAGCTAACGGCCGGTTGCATTTCTATGATTAAGAAAAACCAGGATGATAAATGCACAAGTCTCTTCTGCTTGGTTCAAATTAGAACACGGGGGCTCCACTTGCTAGTCTCTATCATGCAGATCAGTTTCTTTATTCTTTTTTCAGATGAATTTATTTGAGAGAACGAGAGAGAGATCAGTGCAGGGGGGAGGGACAGAGGGAGAGAGAGAATCTGGAGCAGCCTCTCCGCCCAGCTGGGAGCCCAACTCCGGGCTTGATCCCAGGACCTGAAATCATGACCTGAGCAGAAATCCAAAGCTGGACACTTAACCCAGGGAGCCACCCAGGAGCCCCATCAAGTGAACCAGTTTCTGGTCAGCAGAGGCAGTGTAGACCTTTTTTTCCCCCATATGACTGCACACAAATATTTTTTGCTGCAGGACCCAACAGTTAGAAGTGCACGTGACCTTATGCATTCCGCTTGCCTGGCTCTCCCCAACCCCCTTGCGTTTCCTTCCTCAATCACAACACCTGGCTGCCCGCTGCTGACTCCTGGGGTCTGTGTCCCCAGTTACCTCTCATGCTGCACAATGGACAATCCCACCTATGAAATTTCATTTGAAAAATTGCTACCTGTGAGTCAAAGCTGGCTCAGCAGTTGCCTGGGGATCAAACTTTGTACCCTAGCTGGAGTCCTTCATTTCACTCCTCTTTGACCTAGTTTTTCACTTCTTTCATCATTGACCTTGTACACTGATCAACGTCTCGGAAGGAAGGGTTTTGCAGTGAGTGATGCATCTTATGCTGCGGAAATGTTCCCCGATCATAATCCTTGGTGGCTGCACATCCCAAAGACCTGGGGCAGCTCGCCGTCCTGGTGCAAGCGGACCGGGTACCGCAATCCCAATTGTTTCACCAGGCACGTAAAATCTAGTCAGTAAAGGTTTTTACCAGATTTTAACTCCTAATTACAAACTTTTCATCACAGCTTTGTCCTGGTCATTTGCATTAAAAAGCTGCTGTTTGTTGCCCCGTGGTAAAAGGAATCAGATGAAAGTGGTTAAAATGAAAGTAATCTTCCACTGCAAATAGACTCCTCAAGTGGGAACAAAATCCTGCCCGTATCAGACCCACATCTTACAACGTTTTTTTGAACTGAAGTTAGCTGTTTGTTCATAAGATGTATATTAATGTGTGAGGCAGCGAACAATTTGTTGGACATTAACTCTTCCTTTTAAGTCATTGCCTAATCATTATTCACTATATGAACACGTAAGGAAAAGTTAAATAATTCAGAAGTAATGCTTTGAGAGACGCATTGTTCAAAAAGAGCAGAACTACTTTTGTCATTTCATGTAAGGGATTTCTGAAGTATATTCCTTAAAGAAAATAAAATATTAACAAGAAATATAGCGGGTTACTGAATACTTCTATTCTAAGTCCTCTGATATTTCTCTCCAGAGCTATTTAAAGGTTACTTTTTCCACTTTGACACCTTTGTTCTTCTAGTTTTCTTAACCATTCTCTCTGGGCAATAGTTTTTTTTTTTTTTTTCCTGGTCGAATTGAAAAATGTCCTTCTTGCCATCTCTTTCTCCTACCACTAGTTCATATAGACTCTTGTTATGTTTAGACTCTTGTTATGTTTTGTTTTGTTTTTTCACCCTTTTCCTCTGTATTCAAGTTGTCATAAATGCATTTTGAGAAATGCTTTGCTGCTTTGGTGACTCCATACAACATGCCGGGTCAAGACAAAGACTCCCTTCCAGTGAGAATCATAGAGATTAGCTCTTTCTTTCCTACCCCAGAAATTCACGTCAATAAATTGTCCATTGGTGGCTGCACGGGGCTATATGAGGTCTGTGATCCGGGTGGTACCTGTCACGGGATGGTGTGAAATCCACAGTACATTATGAAGATGTTTCAGTTCAAGCCTTTTTACCATTTTTGCCTCATGTTTATTGATCTATACTCCTTCGGCTAAAGCACTCTTCAAAGCTGAACATTCCATGTGAGTGTATCTAAACTGTGTTTAGACTCCACTGTATCTGCATATTTTAATACTGAGTATGACATCAAATTGTCAGTATACTTATGATGCTATAATACCATAACAAATTATCAACCTCATTTACTTTTGTGGTTTTGTCTGTTTTGTGATTATAGAATGATGGTAGAGCGTGGCTTGTGGGTAACCCATTTCCGCCCTGGGAATTTGAAGTACCATTCACTTAAGATTTAAAACTCAGTCATTCAAAAAAATAAAATAAAATAAAATAATAAAATAAAATAAAATAAAATAAAATAAAATAAAATAAAATAAAATAAAATAAAATTCAGTCATCCTAAAATAAAATAAAATAAAATTCAGCCATTCATTAAAAAAATTAAAAATTAAAAATAAATAATTGTGGACTGTGGCTTTATCTTTTGTTTAAACTCTCTATTGGGCATGGAAATGGTTACATTACTGCATTTTCTTATCCTTCTCTTCTTTTGACTGCAACTGACCTGATTTTTAAAATATGAAGATTTATATTAAGCGTGTCACTCTCCTACTCTCATGTTTGTGCTTTTTGATTTAAAGGCCGACTATTCAGTCTTACAAACATAGCTGAAGATCATAGAATTGGTAAACAACAGTGCAGAGTGAGTTGGATCAAATTGCATGAAATGCTGTAAAGGAAATGTAGAGTTTCCCAAAGATTTTTTTTTTCTGCTTTGGAAGTTCAGCCCTGAATTTAGAGGAACTTGGGGCTCTCAGGTTCACACTTCAGTTAAAAGGATTGCAAGGTGATAAAAGGTGAAAAGTCTTCACTTTTCGTTGAGGGCTGTAACAACTGTGATTTAAGCAGTTCACCTCCCAGAAGAGTAACATTGAATATTTGGAGTCTCAAAGCTCCAACTCAAAAGTGACTTCCTTGCCTTCTGTTTCCATGGGACACATGCAATCCTCCATCATCATTCAGGTCTTTAGTTAAAACCTTTTTTTTTTTCTTATCCAAGATTCCAATGCAAACCTCAAGAACAGTGATTCTTGTTTTCCTGACGGGCCACAGAGGTAAAAGAAAAAGGGAGCAGGAAGAAGGAATGATTTGGGGCAGGGAACCACAGGACGGGTGCTTCTTTCAATGATGAATTTCAGCTGGGGAGTTAGATTTGCGCTTCTGTGCTCCAATTTCGGTCTTCTTATTGGAGTCACTGACTGCCTTGTGCTCTCAGCAGTACTTCCATTTTCGCCTTCTTTAAATGGAAGGTTCATGGAAAGAGACAGTATGTATGGATGATTTATTATGGCCTGGAAAAGGTCACTTTGGGAATAAATTACCTTTTTTTTTTTTTTTTTTTATTCCTGAGCATGCACCATTTAAGCAGTTTCAACTAACACTCAGATAACCATTCAAGAATCTGATTTAGCAACCTCTAAGGAGCACTTACTTCGAAAAGAACATGCTTTGATGTCTACTTATTTGCATATAAAGTTTGGGTATTCAAAGATGCTGATTTTGTTTCTAGTTTGGAATTCTGCTTTTGTTCTTTCCGTTTGCCAACACCTGTTTTTTATTTTTTATTTTTTGTTTGTTTTTTTCCTCCCCTCCCCCCCCCAACTGGACTTGAACCTTTTACAAGTGAGGATCCACCTCTGCTGGCAGCTCTGGTTTTGTTTTCTATCTCCTCCTCCCGTTTTGTTCTGCTAGAGTCGGGATCAGTCATGGGCGTTCACAGAATTTCCCTGATAGGCTGGTTCCCATTCTCTTTGGGCAGGGGATGCTAATGTGAGTTAATGCATCTGTTTACTGCCGACCCCATTTGAGAGAGTTTCACTTATGTGCAGAACTTGCACAGTTTCCTCTCGGCTGCTGTTTCCACAGCCGGTACAGCTTTACCTTCTTCTTCTCCAGCCTGACTTGAGTTATTAACCATCCCCCTTATTAACTCTCCTCTGACCTCCTATTTCCACTGGGGCAATAACCCATATACAGATCAGATTTAGCCTGAGATTCCTGCTTAAATGTTATTTTAACTAAACATACACCACTATAAATTATACAAAGCATAGAACTAGTGAGATAATTCTAAGGGGAAATGTGAATGGTAAATGGTACTTCCTTTCCTTTGTCTTATAAAGGATCCGTGTATGAAACTGTGTCAGTAGAGTTTTATGATCTTGGGATAGCACCTTCCAGAGCACGGATTATAGTGAAGGGGTGAAAAATTATACATTTTCGATGTTAAAAGTGCTTTCGAGGCCTGTGTATTAGGCAGTTAGTTGTTCCCATGGCTGGCCTTATTTCCTAGACTCAGACCTCAGAACCAGGGAGGGCAGAGGTCATCTCTCACTCCTATCAGACTCACTCAGCTGTTACTTTTTAAAAAACTTTTGATCATAAATCATCATTTGTCAGACAGCCTGTCCTGTGCTTGCATAAATCTGACCTAATAAAGGAAAAGGCATCCAATGCATCCCAGATAGTGTGTCTTAAATTTGGTTTCAGGGGCCCGGAGAAACATTGAACTCCTATCCTCCACATCTCAAAGAACAATTTGTGGCTCCTGTGCTCTAATGCGTTGGAGGAAAGAGCCCTTTCTCCAGACCTAAAGCACAGATGAGACGGTATTGTGCCCCTGAAGTCACATAAAAGTGGGATCTCTGTCAACGTGAATCAGCCTCACTTCTCCGCCACGCAGCCTACGGCTCCTTCTCAGCTGTGCAGGGCACTCAGGCAGAAAAAGCAAAATCCCACTCTCAGCCAGGGACTTTGTGGAGGTAACACATCCGATCTCTGTGTATTCATAGGGATGAAATGAACCAGGAGACGGGCTTGCTGTCCATGGCATTCTCATTTTAGGGCCAGGCTTTGCCTGTGTTGATAATTTTTTGCAGAGCATAGAGCCAGGCATCCTTTGGATGCAAATGATTTATGAAGGTTAATTCTTTGGAGGAGGGCTGATTCCGTGGTGTGTTTTGTGCGAGGTCACCCACCTTCCTTTGAATTCTATGTGTGTGTTAATTGCAGCAATTTGAATTATTTTATTTAAATTGCCAATGAAATTGTAGCAATTATAACAGCATGAACTGTTTCTGTTTGCTTCTTTCCTCTGCTGCATATGCCATTTTGGACTCTCCCAGGTTAACTTTATTAGGACTATAATTTACTCCTCAACTTTTACATCTTTGGGTTTTGCGGAGGATTGGCTTCAGCACCATGAGATTGACTTATTTTGCATAGAACTTAGATGGTGCTACGTAAGGCCACGGCTACCTTCAAATGGCACAAACCATTTTCGGGGATCATGTATTAAAACTCCAGTGTTTTAGACTTTAAGTGTTAATGTGTGGCTTGAGACTTGAAATGGGAAATCCATAGACCTCAGGTCTGAGTTTTCTTCATGGAAAGCTACTCTTGTCCTAAGTGCTATGCAGAAAGATACACAGAAAAGTTCTTTAGGAGCTTTTCATTCTTGATAGAAAAATATCACAGACAATTCTTATCTAGAGGCTTCTTCCTATTAGCACACATTCGCATGTAGAAGTTGATACAATGGGGATGCCTTGTGGGTGCAGCAGGTTAAGCACCTGACTCTTGGTTTTCGGCTCAGGTCATGATCTCAGGGTCTTGAGATTGAGCCCCATGTGGGGCTCCCCACTGGGTGCAGAGTCTGCTTGAGACTCTCTCCCTCTCCCTCTGCCTCTCCCCTCTCTCTGAAATAAATAAATAGATCTTTAAAAAAAAGAAAAAAAAAGCTGATACACTGTACCCCTCCCACATCCTTTGCACACATATTAAACCCCATTTCCTAACCACATACTGGAGAGTAAATGCCCTTGTCCTATAGCTGTGTGCATCTGATTGAGAAAAGAAAGAGGTAAGAAGGACCTCCTTCACGTGTTTTCCTCTTTACTACGTGAAGGGCTCATTTTTTTCCCCCTGCAATGGCATGATGAACAAAAGCTGATGGGTAAAAGATGACCAGCATGAGTTTATCTTCAGTAGCTTGTTCTTCCTTCTAAGAGTCAAATCCAAATAGCCTTCTAATAAGTTACAGGAAGTCTGTACACACCCCGTCAAACACACAAACCATGAGTGTTCTTCAGAGATGCAAAGGGATCTATAATCCCCCTTGTCTTGGTTCACCCATGGCATCCTTCACAGCATCCTAAATATTATAAAACCTTTCTCACAATCTCCTTTTCCCTAGAACGCTTTTTGGTGAAGACTATCTTTAGAAAATATGTTGTAATTTTTAGCTTAGGAACACTTTAGGAATATTCGGAGCATTTACACCTAACAGGTCAGTAACTATTTTTTAGAGTGTGACCTTTCAAATATTACCCTAAACTATAAGTGCAATTAACTCACAACCATGCAAATATAAATTCATAAGCCTGTAGGTCCCATGTCTATATAATCTATTATAATTTAATTTTATAGGTTGTTCAGAAGCATTTAGCTATTCTAGATTGAAAGCTTGGTCAAGGGAACCCTGGGTGGCGCAGTGGTTTAGCACCTGCCTTTGGCCCAGGGCATGATCCTGGAGGCCCGGGATCAAGTCCCACATTGGGCTCCCAGTGCATGGAGCCTGCTTCTCCCTCTGCCTATGTCTCTGCCTCTCTCTGTGTGTGTGTGTGTGACTATCGTAAATAGATAAAAATTAAAAAAAAAAAAAAAAAGAAAAAGCTTGGTCAAATTTTATTTTCTAAGAGGTACGTACGTGATTTTCATGCCAGTTTTCCTAATGTCAAGATTATTAACACCAAGATTTCTACCAAACTTTCCATAGCAACAGGGTAGGCACAGCGCTGAGGCCCCAATCTGTAAAATGTGTCACTATCACTAATCACAGTCTGACACTCTAAAGATTAGTTTACTATGAAAATGAATCTCAGCCGACTAGACCAGACAGAGAGAATGATTCATGGTTGCAAAATGAAATGCCACATTCTTTCAGTGATTGTAATTAACTTTTTTTCCAAGGTGCCAACCAGCTACAGCCCTTGAGGTCACATGGTATGTGGCTGTATCCTTGATCTCACTGATTATAGTTAGAGGAGCGGAGTCATCCTAGTTTCTCCTAGACCACACATGTGATTAATCTGGAGGGCTCTGAGAACTTCTTGTGAACACGAAAGTCTGGAACTAGTTTTCTTTAAAGGATGGTCTTTCCGGATGCAAGGCGATGGGCCATGGAAGTGACTACCTTTGTTGTTAGCCACTTGTTTACCATTCTGCTTATTTGTTTTCTAAGGAAAACCTGATTGCACACCTAATTGTGGAGTAGAAATAAAATGGACCCATGAGAGATACTCTTGCTGCTGCAGATCTCCAAGTAATTAAGGAAGGTAATTAAGTATGCTGTGACCATTTTTCATAGGGTGCTCTTGCTAGATTTGATCCACTGCAAGCATAGGAGACCAACAGAGATATTGCCTTTTTTTTTTCTTCCTTAATTCTAGTAAAGGAAACTGGTTTCTGTACTTCAATTTATGACTTCCTACTTATTTTAACTGCGTCATCACAATGATATTCTCTCCCTCTGAATTTTCTCCCCACTGAAAACTTTGCTTTTCTTAAAATAAGAAATTCTAGTACACCCTAGAGAAGAATAAATCTCCATAGTATGGTGTTAAGACTACTGAATCTAAGAGATGCTTCCTTTCCTTACCTTACACTGGGAAAGTGTATTCCTAAATCTCTCCCCTGTTTTATAATTCATCCCACACATTTCATCACTTGATTATACACAGTTTCAGTTGTTTGTGTGGTGATACTTAAAACAGGAACTGGCCCAGAGGATGCTTTCCCACCACCTTTCTCTCGAGCCAGACTTTCCTGGGCTTACTTAAGTATGCACATAAGTAATTAATACCTGATGATTTGTAACCCAAACTCTGTTTCTTATTTGTATGGTTCAAACAGAAATGTAATTGTCATTATTACTATTATTATTATTATTATTATGGGAACACTTAGAGGTATAGTTAAAAGAATGAAAGATGCACAGAAGCATTTTTATTTTATACATTTATATACTAATGCATATAAGTATCTGGTGATTCTATATCAGTAGGTAAATTAAACGGCCTATTAAAAGAGGAAGGGAAAGCGTGATGCCATTTTTCACGTGTAAGAGACTTCTGACAGCAGAGTTCTGGTTTCTGTCATGTAGAGGTACTATTTTCACTCGAAAAACCAGTCGACCAAAGGCAAATCCTTAAGTAATAGGTTTTAAAGTTAGGCATAACTGGGTTTAAGTCCCTCTTCAGTGGCTTACTCTATTTGTGACCTTGTAAAAGTTATTTATTCTTTGGCTCAGTCTCCTTCTCTTTTTGTGTGAAGAGAAAAAAAATGTTCTTTCTTGAAGCAGGTTCAGTGCATAAGTATATGTGAAGATGTCTTGCACAGTACCTGGTATCTGACAGGGGTTCAGTTAGCTTCCTTACTGACTGGAGAAATCTCAGGGACATGAGGAAGAGGATATTGTCTAATGTGTTTCCTTGTTTTATACAGTATGGGGAGGTTTCACAATTTTGACATTAAGTCAGAATTTTTTTTTTATTTGCACCATAATATTGTGTTTATTTCCTAAATTTTTTGGCTTATAGAGGCTGTAGAGCTGAGACTGTGAAATTTTGCATGAAAGAATTCTCCAAGACAACTTTCAAGTAAGCGTAAGACAGCAATTTTGTATAGTGTGCTTTTAGAAAAAAAAAAGAAAAAAGAAAAAAGAAAAGTACCATGAATCACTCCCTTACACCATATTTTAATTTTATTCTTACTCATATGAGTTTAATGTATTATAATATAAATGTTTAATTATTTTGAAAATTATACAAATTACTGGCATTTCAATAAATAAATATTTTCAATGTTCAATCACAAGAGCTCACACTTCATAATCCGTTGAATTTCCTAACACAATAACTGTAATTTCTCATAAGGTAAATTAGAAAATTATTTCCCACAAGAAGCACAGGCAGAGGGAGAAGTAGGCTCTATGCAGGGAGCCCGATGTGGGACTCAATCCCTGGACTCTGGGATCATACCCCGGGCTGAAGGCAGGTGCTCAACCACTCAGCCACCAGGCGTCCCAACAATGTGGTTGGTTTTGAAAACAAAGAAACCTGCGAAAGAGTAAACTCTGGTAATAAAATTTCTATAGATGGAGCTGAACAATTAGTTTCTTTAGTTTTGAATCTTACATATATCTTATTCTGCATAATTCGTATTCTCTAGGTGAATGGGTCAATAACTATAGAAAGTTATATTTAGTTAACCTGTGCCTTTTCCCCATTAATTGATTTGTCAGTAAGTTTTCTGTGTCAGAAATGGAATAATTAAGACACTTTTGTATGCTTTCTAACACCTCCACATAAATAAATAAATGAATTAATAATTAATGAATAAAGAGAAGAAGAAAAGGAAAAGAGAAACTTTGAAAATTTCATATTCCAGGAATCACAAATCATATTTGTTGAACTCCATAAGAATGCACTTACATTTCTGAAAATTTTCAAGTTCAAAGTTTGTAAAGTTAAGATAGTGTCAAATGTATATTGCTGCCATTTGGGTCTTCCAACATCATCGAGTTTCTCTATGATGTGTCTAGATATTTTTTCCCTAGTCTTCCATTTGAAAACATTTATTGACTACTAGATTGGAGATCAATATAGATCAATTCATTTCTTTTTTTTTTTGGTCAATTCATTTCTAATAAATATAGAACACTTATTAAGATGTATTCTTTGACTTTGAAGAAAGAAGGAGAAGGAGAAAAAGACATAAAACAAAGACATGAAAGGTGAATTTTTTTTTTAAGATTTTATTTATTCATGAGAGACACAGAGAGAGGCAGAGACGTAGGCAGAGGGAGAAGCAGGCTCCATGTGGGGAGCCCGATGTGGAGCTCAACCCTGGGTCTCCAGGATCACAACCTGGGCCAAAGGCAGCGCTAAACCACTTAGCCACCGGGGCTTCCCTGAAAGGTGAATTTTTGATGTCAGGTGACCATAGCCCAACTCAAATAGGCTTAAGAATGAAAGGAAATGATTTGGCTCATACAACTACTAGTCCAGGTCCATTTTCAGGGAGAACAGATGCTTTAATTATGTGGTCAGAAATCTATCTTTCCCCAAATCTTGGCTTTAGCGGCCTCTGATCTGTCTTGCTTATCTGAATCAGACAGATTCCAACTTCATAGGGGCAAGACGGCCATGGAAAGCTAAAGACTTCACAGGAGAAAGAGAGCCCCTTTCCACATAGGTCCGTCCCAGAAAATACTTCACTGTCCTGGAGTATGAAATACTGTCAGTAGGAAGCCTTGGGCCACGTGCTCATGCCTAGAGCCTAAAGGATTAACATCCCCAAAATACATGGGCAAAGAGCAGAGGAGGATTCTTCAGAGGAAAATCAGGGTGCTATTTTCACACAAGGGGATCCTGACTAACAGGATAGCATGTCACCCTCTAAATAGGCCATAGTCCTGATTCTCAATTAAAAAAATGTTTCATTTATGCAGTCTATGTGCATATGCATATCTGTATGGGATAGGTAGATGGATAGATGCATTCATGTTAGGTCTTAGTGGCAGATGAACAAAGCCAAGCCTTTTCCCTGCCACGCATCCTGCGCAGACTCCTACCCACTTGCCAAGCAAACTGATATTACAATTCCAAGCAGCAAAGCCCAGGGTTGTCCTGCTGTCTGAAGACCAGCCAGTCTCCCGCAGGCACTTCATAAAATGATCATAGCACATGTGTGAATAGATATCTGGGGATTATTAAGAGCCAAAGTCCCAGCGTTTCCCTTCCCGTCTACCTGGCCAACTCCTATTCCTCTGTATAAAAGTGTCTCAAAGGGCATCTGCAGCAAAGATTCGGTTCCTGACCCTTCCTTATGCAGAAAGAATAGACCATTCTTATCCCTGGGAGTTTGTGTGGAAGGAGGAAGGAAGGAGGATTTGAAGTCACTTGTTCTTTTGTTCTAGAGGAGTTGAAAAGGACTCCTGGAGACGGTGAAGGGGGGACAGATGAGAACACAGTGATGCTTGGCTTTTTGAACTATTGTGCTATCGTTTTACAGCAGCATTATTCACTACACGCAGGTTTTTAAATTTTTTAAAATATATTTATTGGAGAGAAGGAGCAGGAGAGAGACATGGATGTGTGAGTCAGGGGAGGTGCAGAGGCAGAGAGTGAGCGAGTCAAGCAGACTCCCCGGCGAGTGCAGAGCAGTACGTGGGGCTCCATCTCACACCCCAGGAGATCATGACCTGAGCTGAAGCCAGGAGTTGGACACTTCATCGACTGACCTACCCAGTTGTTGTTTTTAAATTTTATGTTGTTTCGCCATAGGGATTAATACTTGTAGGAGGATTGTCACAAATATGTATGTAAGTAACAGAAGACTATTGAATTGCTGATTGTGGAATTATTAGAGATGGGGTCTCTCTCTAAAGTGAATAAGTACTGAAATAAGTAAAAAAAAAAACAAAAACAAAAACAAAACATCCTGGCCATCAGGTATTTTATGTTATCAAGCACTGAATAAAATAAGCTTCTCTTTTCCTGATACGAATGATAGACTTGTTTTATTTGCAATCATTTTAAGCACCAAAGGGCTTCTTTGGCTTTTTTTTTTTTTTAAGGAGAACTTTCCTAAATCAGTGTTATAATACTTTCTACCTTCTTACATGAATATACTAAACGTTTATAAAACTTCTCTTTTCTCCAAGATGGTCTGTATCTTGCTGTGATTAAACAAAACCAATCAGGGCACCTACAGCTCCTTTGTCAGCCTCCTGGACCTCTTTAATTCTTGTAGCTGATGATTACAGCTCGTTTCCTCCTTTCCTGTTAGGCTCTCAGCTGCCCCTTTGTCTTCCTAGCCCCGGTGCTTATGTCAAATCACGCTGCTTTTGAAGTATATAGTGAGTAGCGAGTATGTTTTTCGTTATTGTGGGTATTAGGGAGAATCACGCAGCTCTTCCTTATTCCAGTTTTCTACTTCTAAACTGCTAAAGACTAAAAAAATCAGATTAACAAGTTTGTTATGATTTCTTATAAATTAGACTGAATAGTCTCTGCATAGCACCTACAGAGTGCGGCGTAAGGAGTTTTCGGAGGAGGGGGATGCATGGGTTTTGAAATAGGTCACATTCGTGTGCTCTGTGCCACTCTACCAAGGACTTCGCTAATACTCAAAATATCTCTGAGTTAGCCAGGACTGGGATATTATCACCATTTTACAGGAGGGAAAACTGAGGCTCAGTTAGATGAATTGTCCAAAGTGGGTCAGGGAGGTGGTCACTGGCTGAGCTGAAACCGAAACCTCTGTCTTGCTCTGTATCTGTTGTCCCTGTCACTCCTAGCTGCTCTTGTCAGTACTTAGGGGGTCTGAAGGATCACAGTGTTTGAATTCTTGCCAGGTCAACTGATTTTTATTGTAATATGGGGAGGTCCAATGAGAGTCAGCCAGTCTGAGTACAATTTCAAAGAACTTTTGCCTCTATTCTGTGTCTTAAGTCACTTATGAAAATCTCTCCGAGGGTAAGGAGGGTTTGCTTCAGCTAGTGACATCTTTTTTGCCCGTTCTGTGAAAAATGCAGTCGAAGGAGGAATGAAGACAGTAGTTTCCCAGTAGAACTTTCCTTAAAGTTGAAAACCAGGTTTCCGTCTTCCCCCTCGCCGTGCAGAGCAATCTGGGCCTTGATCTTTGGTTGAGGTACGTCTAGGACAAGACAGGACTTGGCTTTGGAGAATAGGGAACTGAGAAGCAAGTTGGGATTGCTAGTCACTGTATCCCTATTAATGTAATTCTCCTGATGTTATTTAATTATCAGGAGTGATCACTGGGCAGGGTTGGGATGGATGTTCCACCCAATATTTGGTTTGGGTGTTGAGACTGATGATCACACACATTCTGTAGGGTATTAAAAGGCTTACTATGCAAGTAATGAGGATTTCTGGGGAGAGCAGGAAAATCACCAAAATAGGTAAAAAAAAAAAAAAAAAGCTTCAGAGAGCAGGAAATAACTAATTTCGGGTTTTAGGGAGGCCAGGGGTGGACCTGCGGTGAGGGTTCCCACATATGGGCTGAGGCTTGCCTGCTTTCAACTTCCCACCAGTGCCCAAAGGAAGGAATACCTGCCTTATCGGCTAACTCAGATTCCTAGGGTAGAAGGGGAACGAGGGGCTGTAGGCTTTGAAAGCTGTCAGTCATCAAATATCAAAAATGGGGTCAGACTCTTTATGATGCCTAATAAATATTTAAACCATCGGTTGAAAGGAACGCTGGCTCTCGTCATCAAGCTTTGTTTGTAAATCCTGCCTACGTTAGGCCCAGCCCTTTAACGATGAGTGATTCAGATTTCTGGGGTGCTGATGGTCCTCAATGGGAATAATTGCTTTCCTCAAACTGATGAATAGAATAAAGCCAACCAAGGAGCACAACAGTTAGGCAAGTAGGCAAACCTGCCTCCCAGGAAGGGCTCCTCCTTCACTATGTCTCTTGCATTATCGGCTCTTCCCAAAGACCTTGACTGCTCAGGGCCCTATGCACCACGCTCCCTGTTGCAGGTTCTCCGTGGAAATTAAACAATGTGCTACACTGGTGACCTACGGGGAAGGCACCCAGCAGAGCAGTCTGGCTGCTCCTGAGTGACCATCCACAAGACTGGCTTCCTTTCATCTCCTTCAGCCATGTACCAGACTCGAAGTGCCCCCAGGAAGTTCCTTTATTTGGCCGAAGGGGTTTCTGAGTCTTGATTTCTTTTTTTTATTTATTTATTTATTTATTTATTTATTTATTTATTTATTTATTTTTTATGATAGTCATACAGAGAGAAAGAGAGAGAGGCAGAGACACAGGCAGAGGGAGAAGCAGGCTCCATGCACCGGGAGCCTGATGTGGGATTCGATCCCGGGTCTCCAGGATCGCGCCCTGGGCCAAAGGCAGGCGCCAAACCGCTGCGCCACCCAGGGATCCCATCTGAGTCTTGATTTCAAGGCCCTTTTATGCTCCCTGCTGTCAAAGGGGATGCTGTGCAAAGGGTGACTCTGTAAGGGAAATGGCTGTCATGACAGCCTTGGAGAGCCAGTGTCACATATACTAGTGAGCAATTCAGTGGGCCACCAAGCACATGAATAGGCTGGGCCTTTTGCCACGTACCATCGATCTAGGTGGGGAAATACGGCCGCAGGATCAGAGCATGGAGGTGGGGGACAGTGGCCCACTCCCTGAAGTCGGAGGGACCCTTTGGTTTGCTCACCACCACGTCTGACACAAAGTCATTTTTCTCCATCTAAGAACCTGTGAGGGACTCCACTGAAGGGATGATTTCCCTGGGCCCTATGGTGGTCTTCACTGCAGATGGTACCAAATCCTCCTCGGGGAAATGTATCCTCTCACATCAGGGTGTCATCTCATCCTATTTTAATTCTGCAAGTCCATTCTAATCCCCATTTTTATCATTAGGCTTATATCTGCTTATAATGAGACTGGATCACAACTTTTACTGTTGTCCTAATGGGGTGAGGGTTATAACATGTTTTTTTTTTTTTTCTTCTCTCAAGTTTTTATTTAAATTCCAGTTAGTTAACACAATGCAATATTCCTTTCCGGTGTAGAATTTAGTGATTCGTCATTTACATGCAACGCCCAGTGCTCATCACCACTGCCCTCCTTGACCCTCGTCACCCACTTAACCCATCTCCCCACCCACTACCCTTCCTGCAACTGTGTGTGTTCTCTATGGTTAAGAATCTGTTTTATGGTTTGCCTCCATTTCCCTCTTTTTTTCCCCCTCCCCGTGTTCATCTGAGTTTCTTAAATTCCACGTAGGTGTGAAACCACATGGTATTTGTCTTTCTTTGACTTATTTTGAGTAGTAATAATACACTTTAGTTGCATCCATGATGGAGCAAATAGCAAGATTTCATTCTTTCTGATGACTAACACTCCACTGTGTAAGTGTACCGCACCTTCTTTATCCATTCGACGGTTGTTAGACATTTGGGTTCTTCCAAAATTTGGCTCTTGTTGGTAATGCTGCTCTAAACATTGGGTGCACGTATCCCTTTGACTCAGTAGTTTTTTGCATCCTTTGGCTAAATACCTAGCAGCGCAACTGCTGGGTCATAAGGTGGCTCTATTTTTAACTTATTGAGGAACCTCCATGCTGTTCTTCAGAGTGGCTGCCCCAGTGTGCATCCCACCAACGGTGCAAGAGGGTTCCCCTTTCTCTGCATCCTCGCCAACACCTGTTGTTTCCTGTGTTGTTAATTTTAGCCATTCTGACATGGGTGAGGTGCTATCTCCCTGTACTTTTGATTTGTATTTCCCTGATGATGAGTGATGTTGAGCATCTTTTCATGAATCTGTTGGTCATCTGTGTGTCTTCTTTGGAAAAATGTCTATTCATGTCTTCTGGCCATTTTTTAACTGGATTATCTGCTTTTTTGGGGTGTTTGGTTTGATGAATTATTTATATATTTTGGGTACTATCCCTTTATGAGATATGGCATTTGCAAATATCTCCTCCCATTTCAAAGGTTGTTGTTTAGTTTTGTTGATTGCTTCCTTCTCTGTGCAGAAGATTTTTATCTTGATGAAGTCCCAGTAGTTTATTTTTGCTTTTGTTTCCCTTGCCTCCAGCAAAGTGTCTAGTAAGAAGTTGCTACTGCTGAGGCCAAAGCCACAATGAAATTGCTACTGCTGAGGCTTCCCATGTTCTCTTCAATAATTTTGATGGTTTCCAGTCTCATATTTAGGTCTTTCATTCATTTTGAATTTATTTTTGTGTCTGGTGTAAGAAAGTGGTCCAGTTTGTTTGTTTATTTCAGATTTTATTTATTTATTCATAAGAGACACAGAGAGAGAGAGAGGGGCAGGCAGAGACACAGCCAGAGGGAGAAGCAGGCTCCATGCAGGGAGCCCGATGTGGGACTCGATCCCGGGTCTCCAGGATCAGGCCCTGGGCTAAAGGTGGTGTTAAACCACTGAGCCACCCAGGCTGCCCTGGTCCAGTTTACTTTGCATGTAGCTGCCTAGTTTTCCCAACACCATTTGTTGACGAGATTGTCTTGTCCCCATTGGATATTCTTTCCTCCTTGGTTTAAGATTACTTGACCGTGTAGTTGTGGGTCCATTTCTGGGTTCTCCATTCTGTTCCATTGATCTCTGTGTCTGTGTTTGTGCCAGGACCACACTGCCTTGATCACTCCAGCTTTGTAATATAATCCGAAGTCTGGAACTGTGATGCTTCCACCTTTGCTCGTCTTTTTTTCAGATTGCTCTGGCTATTTGGGGTCTTTTGTGGCTCCATAAAAATTTTAGGATTGTTTGTTCTAGCTCTGTGAAGAATGCTGGTGGTTGATAGAGATCGCATTAAAAGTGTAGGGAGATTGCTTTGGGTAATATAGACATTTTAACAATATTTGTTCTTCTGATCCATAAACATGGAATATTTCTCCATTTCTCTGTATCATATTCAATTTCCTTCATAAATGTGTAATGGTTTTCAGAGAACAGATCGTTCACCTCTTTGGTTAGGTTTATTCCCGGGAATATTATGGTTTTGGGTGCAATTATAAATGAGATCAATTCCTTGATTCTCTTTTTGCTGTTTTATTATTAGTGTATGGAAATGCAACAGATTTCTGTAATTGATTTTTGTATCCTGCAACTTTACTGAATTTTTGTATCAGTTCTAGCAATTTTTTGGTGGAGTCTTTTGAGTTTTCTATATAGAGTCTCATGTCATTTGCAAATATTGAACCACCCTTACAACTCAGGAATAAATCCCACTTGATTGTGGTGAATTATTCTTTTAATGTATGGTTGGATTTGACTTGCTAGCATTTTGTTGAGAATTTTTGCATACATATATATGAGGCATATTGGCATGTAGCTTTCTTTTTTAGGTGGAATTTTCATCTAGTTTTGGAATCAGGATAATGCAGCCGCATACAATGAATTGGGAAGAACAGAAGAACAGGTATTAACTCTTCTTTAAATGTTTGGTAGAATTTCCGTGGAAATCCATCTGGCCCTGGACTTTTGTTTGTGGAGAGATTCTTGATTACTGCTTCAGTTTCTTTTCTGGTTATGGGTCTGTTCAAATTCTCTGTTTCTTCCTACCTCAGTTTTGGTAGCTTATATATTTTTAGGAATTTGTCCATTTCTTCCAGGTTATCCGAGTAATTAGCATACAATTTTTCATAACATTCTCTTATAATTGTTTATATTTCTGTGGTATTGGCTATGATTTCTCCTCTCTCCTTTGTGTCCTTTGTCCTTCCTGTTGATGAATCTGGCTAGAGGTTTATCAATTTTATGAATTCTTTCGATGAACTAGCTCCTGAATTAATCTTTTCTGCTAGGTTTTTGTTTCGTTTTTGTTTCTTTATCGTTTGTTTCTGGTCTAATCTTTATCATTTTTCTTCCTCTGTTGGCTTTAGGCTACATGTATTGTTCCTTCTCTACCTCCCTTAGATGTAAGGTTAGGTTATATATTTGATATTTTGCTTGCTTCTTGAAGTAGGCCTGTATTGACATATACTTCCCTCTCATGACCACTTTTGGTTCATCCCAAAGGTTTTGAACAATCATGTTTTCCATATATTTGTAATTTGTTTCCATATATTTTGTAATTTCTTCTTGAATTCCTGGTTGATCCCTTCATTCTTTAGTAGAATGTTCTTTAGCCCTTATGTATTTATGGTCTTTCCAAATTTTTTCTTGTGTTTGATTTCAAGTGTCATAGCGTTGTGGTCAGAAACTATGCATGGGATGGTCTCAGTCTTTTTGTACTTGTGGAGGCCTAGTATGTGTGATCTTTTCTGGAGAATGTCCCATGTGCACTTGAAAAGACTGTACATTCTGCTGCTTTAGGATGGAATGTTCTGAATGTATCTGTGAAGTCCATCTGGTCCAGTGTGTCATTCAAAGCCATTGTTTCCTTGTTGATTTTCTGCATAGATGATCTGTCCATTATTGTAAGTGGGGTGTTAAAAATCCTCTACCATTATTGTATTATTGTCAATGAGTTCCTTTATGCCCATTATTAATTGTTTTGTATATTTGCTTGCTCCTAAGTTGGGGGCATAAATATTTACAATTGTTCAATCTTTTTGTTAGGTAGACCCCTTTATTATGATATAGTGCCCCTTCTCATCGCTTATTACAGTCTTTGGTTTAAAATTTAGTTTGTCTGATATAAGTATTGCTACTCCAGCTTTCCTTTGGTGTCCATTAGCATGATAAATGGTTCTCCACACTGTCACTTTCAATCTGCTGGTGTTTTTAGGTCTAAGATGAGTCTCTTTTAAGCAACATATCAATAGGTCTTGTTTTTTGATCCATTCTGATGCCCCATGTCTTTTGATTGGAGTATTTAATCCATTTACATTCAGAATGATTAGTGATAGATATGAACTTGGTGCCATTTTGTTACTTGTTTTCTTGTTGTTTCTGGAGACTTTCTCTGTTCTTTCAAGTCCTTGTCACTTTTTGTCTTTCTTTCCCACTCAAAGAATCCCCTTTAATATTTCATGCATGGCTGGTTTAGTGGTCACAAACTCATTTAGTTTTTGTTTGTGAAACTCTTTGTCTTTCCTTCTATTCTGAATGATAGCTTTGCTGGATAGGATATTCTTGGATGCAGTTTTTTTCCCATTCGCCACACTGAATATATCATGTCACTCTCTTTTGGGGGAAAGTTTCTGTGGAGAGGTCTTGGTCTTCCTTCTGCCAGCCTTCTTGGTCTTCCCTTATAAGTTAGGGACTTCTTTTGTCTTCTTTGGTCTTCCTGATTTTAGGATGTTTTCGTTATTCCTTTTATATTTTGCAAATTTAACTGTGATATATCTTAGTGTTGTCTTGCTTTTGTTGATTTTGATGGAAATTCTCTGTGCCTCTGGATTTGGATGTCTGTTTCCTCCCCCAGATTAGGGACATTTTCAGTAATAATTTCCTTAAGTAAACCTCCTGCCCCCTTTCCCTCTCTTCTTGTGAGACTCCTATGATACAAATGTTACTACATTTGATGGAGTCACTGAGTTCCCTAAGTCTACTTTCATGATCCAAGATTTTTCTTCTTCATCTTTTGTTTAGCTTCATTATTTTCCATAACTGTATCTTCTATATCACTTATTCATTCCTCTGCTTCTTCCATCCTTGTTAGTTATTACATGCAGTAAATTTCAAATCTTGATTATTGCATTTTTCATTTTGGCCCGATTTATTTTTAGCTCTTTTATCATTTGGTAAGGGACCCCTGGTATCTTTGCTTTTCTCAAGCCCAGCTAGTATCATTATGATTGTTGCTTAAATTCTTGGTCAGATATATTGCTTTTTTGATTAGATCCTTGGCCATGACCTTTTCTTGTCCTTTTGGGATGAATTTCTCTGTCTTGGCATTTTGTCTAGATCTCTGTCTTCTATGTGTTAGGAAAGCCCGTTATGTTTCCTGTTTCTGAGCTAATGACTTTATGAAGACGAGGTCATATAATGTCCAAGGCCTGCTGCTTTAGGAAGTATCTCTGTTGTGTGCTACATGTACTTGCTGCTGTGTTTTGGCTGCTCTATCCCTCAGGTACATCCTCTATAGTTTCTCCTTGCCTGCAGTGGGGAGTATTTGGATATTTGCCAGAGTTTGGGGAGTTTTAACTAGGTATTCTCTGATTTGCTTGCTAAAAGATACCTGATGCTATTTCCACTAGAGTTGAAGCTTTGGAGAACTCTATAGTCATTAGATGTGGTTCATGGAGATGTGGGGTTGTGTTGGTCTTCTTGGGAGGGCACCCACTGTGCTGGTCGTTAGATACACTTGCCTGAGAAAAGACCAGCAGAGCATAGTGAAGGGCAGGATCTGGTGTAAGCAGGTTAGTCAGCCAGTGTTGGCTCTGTGCTGTTTACTGAGGTTAGTTTATGCTGAGGGGCGGGGTTAGGAAATGGTGCCATTCTGCTTCTTTGTCCCTGGAGAGGGGAGTCCGTGCTTGCTGCTCTCAGGGAAGCTCTTTCAGAGGAGTGAATAATTTCCCCTTGTGCATCACAGGCATTTTTCAGTTTGCTGATTTTCACTGTCTCTGGGTCACTTGCCTGGTGGAGCAGCACAGTGCACTTTGGGCTCCATTCCAGCCAGGCCTGCTGATTTTGAAAACTCCAAACTTCAGGGACCTGATGTGGTACAGACCTGCCCTGGTCTTTTGGGAAAGGGTTTCTCCACCCTGGGACTGATGCAGGTTTGACCCAGAAGGGAAGTCATGCCAGTGCACAGGGGTGTGGGATTTGGAGCAAGCTGGCTAAGCAGTCAGTGTCTGGTTAGCCACCCTCAGCAGGTATCTGCACTCTGCAGACGAGCAGGGGAGGAAGATGGTACCTGCCTGCTTCTTTGTCCGTGGAGAGGCAATATCTCCTCTCCCAGATGTGCTCCAAAAAGCATGAACAGTCTCTCCCTGTGCAGCTTAGGCAATCCTCAGATCATGCAGTCTGCCCTGGGATTGTTTGCCTCCCCTGGTGTGAAATAAGGCAATGTCCTCCAGTCTCTGTATCAGTCAACCCTGGGGACCTTTGAAACTCTAATCGTTGAGCCCCACTGGTCGCAAAAACTCATGAAATTCAACCCTTCCTGTTTTCCCAGCCAATGGCTTTGGGGAATTGCTCTCCTCGTGCTTATTCATGTGTGCTCCAGTCCCTCTTGCCTTTCTCTTGCAACAAGGCCTCCCTCCCCTCCACAGCACCCAATCCATTTCTCCCCCAAACCATGGCTTTGTACTTCCTGCTTTCCTCAAAGTGGCCTCTTGTCTTCTAGTTGTGCAGTATGTTCTATCAGTCTTCAGATCAATTTCTTGAGTATTTAAAGTGATTTGATAGTTATCCAGTTGTTTTGAGTGATGAGAAGCCCAGGGTCCTTCTACTATGCCAACATCGTAGTTCTTCACCCCAAAATGTTTTATATTATAAAAGTTCAATTCTATTTCCTAGATCCTGCCTTTCTTTCAGAGTTAGATCACTTGTTTTGACAGAAAGCACATTTTTGCTTTTGCTTTGCAGCTTAGGTGTTTGAAAGAATATTAACCATATATCATGTTTTATAACCACTCTGCATGCTTTTGGGTATGTGTGGGCACACTATTTTGCTTTCCCTTATTTAATAGTTGCTGGAAACATCACATCAAATACCTGGATAGACTATAAGCTCCGTGAGAACAAGAGCTTCTGTTTTATTCATCAGGCCTCAGTGCTTAGCATAGTACTAAGTTTAGCATAATGCTCAATAACTATTTGTTGAAAGAATAAATAAATGAATGCTATAGAACTGCGCTTCCTTGTAATCAGTTACCAGAATTGTCTCTGTTACCTGCTGTTCTATTGCTTTTTAACCTTTTTTCTACCTTTATATATTTTGTATTTACAAATAAGCTTTTATTTTTTAAAAATTTTAAAAGATGTTATTTATTTGAGAGAGAGAGAGAGAGAGAAAGACAGACATAAGCGAGGTGGAAGGCAGAAGGAGAAGGAGAAGTAGGCTCCCCACTGAGCAGGGAGCCCCATGTAGGGCTTGATCTCAGGACCCTGGGATCTTGACCTGAGCCGAAGGCAGACACTTAACCTACTGAGCCACCCAGGCTCCCCAGGCATACTTTTTATACTTACAAATAATGGGTAATATAGATATGTTTGAAAAAGACATGGTATGCCCTGAGATTTCTGCAGGTGCTAACCTTATCTCCATTCCTGGTGTCTTGTATGCCTTGCTTACGTCCAAAACATTGATCAGTAGTCACTACTGGTTTGGTAAATCATTAAGCAACGTCAACTTAGTGTCCCTCTCTGTGTTTTCTAATGTCTGTGCTTCATGATGCTTTCCCCCATTCTTCTTATTATATAATGTGTCCTGGGACTAATAGTTGCAGGTTGTTTTACACAGGAAAGTTATACCTCTGCCTTTTAAGCCAGAAGTCCTACATTCAACTACACAATTATTTAGCCTATTCCTTTTTTAGCTTCTAATTGACTCCCAGCTTAGAGATTCTGTATCAATTGATACCTAGGTTGCCTTAAACTCCGAGTATACTGTTGATTTTAGTTTCATTACTCACTAACATACTGAGAAGTTACTGTCCATCCTATCACTATGCTCAAGCTTTTTGGGCCTCTGAAGACCATATTTGCGACTTCCTGGAGCATTGAAGATAAATACAAACAGAAGTATTCCCCCTTTTGTCTTCCTGAAAAGAAAATTAAAAAGAAAATTAAAAAGAATCTGGAGCAGATGTTGAGTGTTCAAATGCCTGTTAGGGGACGATGTAATATGGGAATTATGTCAGTTATAAGAAAACAGGGAGTGGTCAGTGCGATGGTAAAACAAAAAGCATTTGCTCTGAAGATATCAAGTTGATTTTTGTAAAAAAAATTATTCAAACAGGGATGCCTGGGTGGCTCAGTGGTTGAGCGTCTGCCTTTGGCTCAGGGTGTGATCCTGAAGCATCCCACATCGGGCTCCCTGTGTGGAGCCTGCTTCTCCCCCTCTCTCTCCCTCTGTGTCTCTCATGAATAAATAAATAAAATCTTTAACAAAAATAAATACAAATTATTCAAACAAAGTGCATTTTAGAGCCACGGGCTACCAGTTTCATTCACTGATTTCAACACTCCTTGATGGCTTACTTATCCTTTTCATAGATTCATTAAGTTTGTTTGACTGTGGCATAGAGGAAGATGGAGGGGATGGACACTCCGGCTTCTTAGTCTTTTTACTTCAGGGCGAGAGGTTTGGTTGTCTGCTCTCTTCTGTGTTAATAGTAAAGTTAGACTGTTACTTCCACATACCTTCGATGCCATGGTATTTGGCCCTTCCACAATTTATCTGTCTCCTTCACTGTTACATGCTGACTACTAGGTTATTCCTCTTCATTCATGGAAGACCTTCAAACCCATTTCATGTGTTTACTCTGTGCTCCAAAATCCTTATGAACTTTGGGTGACTTCAGTAAATAGGCCGAGAAACCAGCTTTTGAACACTCTGGTCTCTGAGGCCCCTGATTTCCTCGTCTTTAGGCATCAGTACTTCATACCATTCTACTCACTCATTCACACGATCAAACTCTGGGCCTGTGTGTCACCTGGAAATGCTACCCTTTCAAAATTCTCAATTCAAACATCCCACTCTCTGACTTAGTTTCCCAACCTTCAAGGAGTCTGATCTTCCTCTTCATATTCAATCCTTTGGTCCATCTACTTGTCTGTCAGCCGCCCCATTTCACCCCATCTTTATTTCACTTCTGATACATATTGGATTTCAAGTTACCATTATCTATTGGACTCTTTTTAGCAATATTTTCTTTTATTTATTTATTTATTTATTTATTTATTTATTTATTTATTTATTTATTTATTTATGATAGTCACACAGAGAGAGAGAGAGAGAGGCAGAGACATAGGCAGAGGGAGAAGCAGGCTCCATGCACTAGGAGCCTGACGTGGGATTCGATCCCAGGTCTCCAGGATCGCGCCCTGGGCCAAAGGCAGGCGCTAAACCGCTGCGCCACCCAGGGATCCCTCTTTTTAGCAATATTTTCACTGCTGTTACTTGTCCTGGTGTTGAACTTGCACAGGAAAAGCATGTTGATTCATCTAATAATCTTACCTTTACATAGAGTGCTTTGCACAGCTGAAGAATTCACGGAATAGTACAGTTTAGTTCAACTTAATTCATGTCTTCAGCTTTCACTGAGAATTTAAAACTGCTTCTCAGTCTATGTTTGTCTAACCATCTCTCTTTCTCCCATTTCATACCTCTCAGAAGATCCGGGTTACTGATTTTCCCTCTCTCACATAGCCTCACCTCTGTTTCCCTACTGATTCCTTTCCAGAAGCAGCTGAACATGTTTTTGTCACTGCACTAATAAAACACCCACACCAAAAACCAAACCAAGACAAAACACAACGTTTCCATTCTATAGCATTTCTAGATGCTGCAGTCTCGTCTCTCATTCAGAGAGTTCTTGATGTAGATGACAGTACTTTTTCTCCTTGTCAGTCATTCTTTGTCTAGCACTTTTCTCTGGCAGCTCTTGCTAAGGTTATCATTGTTGATAAATATCAAACTGTTCAATCCATATCTTCCTGAACCTTTTAGCCACATTTGGCACTATTGACTCCCTGTTCTTGGAGAGGAATATTTTTTCTGCTTTTCTGACACTGACTCTCTCACTATTATAGCTGGTACTTCTCAGTTTCCTTCCTTTTTCTTTACCTAGACCTTAAATGCTAGCTTTAGTATTATACTGTGTACTCTTTTCTTATTTCTCTACACAATTACTTCCATGATTCATTTATCATTGATAGGGTAAAAACTCCCAATATGTATTCAGTCTATCTCTTATGCATTCACTTTATGTATCCAGCTGTGAATGAGACATCTCCATTTGGAGGTTCTTGAGACACTTAAACTAAATATGCCTGGAATTGAACTCGTTACCTCCCTTTTCCGTAATTTTGTTCTTGTTCTTCTCTATCCTATCGCTATGAATGGCACCATTCTTCATCCAGTTGCCCAGTCTAGGAACTTGGACACCTTGTTCCCTCCCCATAATTCTGCACATAGAGTGAACTATTAATCCTACCACTTTTTCTAGTAAGCATTCACCCATTGAGTTCATCTGTAGTTTGTAAAAGTTTACAGAAGAGATGGCGTAATGAGAGTATATTATAGGGAAATCTAATTTACATTTTAGAGTTCAAAGAGAGAAATGGCATTTAAGTTGATAACCAGAGAATGGGTATTATCCAGGGATGGGAAGTGAGAGTGGCAATGGGATGGTGAGCCCTCTAGTAAGAGGAAACAGCATATAAAAAGAACTTAGGATTGAAGTACAGTTTAAGAACCCAGAAACAAGTATGTATAAAGTATCTGGATAAAGGGCAAAATGAGGGAAGATGAAGCTGTTATGGAAAATCAAGGATAATTTATGAGGAACTTTGTGTCTTCTATCAAGAATTTTAAAATTTATTTTAAGAAAAAGGAAAACTATTGGTGAGTTCTAAGAAGGAGGGTGACATGATTTGGTAATATTTCACTTAGTGTCTATACGATGGGAGATTTTATTTCATAGTATGATTTTCATACATACATGCATGTATATATGTGTAATACACACACACACACATACACACAGAATTTAATAACCTGAATTTCCTTTTATTTCACTCTTCCAGTCTTTGTATATGCTTTACCATGTTGCCCTAAATAGCTTGGCTGCTTCACCAAAGAGCAGCTTTTTAATGAAGGAATGTTTCTAATAACCCAGTTGGTTCTTTCTTGGAAAGAAAATTTTGATTTATGCTACAAAATGCAGAATTATTAAATTATTATCTACCTTTATATATATTTCACATATATTTGGTACTTTTCTTTCCACAGAACCATTTTTTTTTTAACTCACACTATGGGGTACAAATAGGTAGCTATTTTAAGGTTTGTTCACCTCTAATTAAAAGGTTGTAAGAAAAAATACTGTTAGTGGTTTGGGGATTTTATTCTTATTTGACAAATAATAAATAGTTTTCTTTGATAGCACTTTTTAGATACAGCTGGGTGAAAAATCAACCACAAAGGGAGCTCGATTTTATTTATCATTAATTTTGACATGTTTCCACAGATGTTTTCTGGGAACCATTGTAACCTGCTTAATTTGTCTCTGTATAATGGGAAGCAGATAGCCTCAATTAACGTACTGATTAGTAAGTTCTTTAATGAGTTTCAGTAGTTTTACTCATTATTGCTGACACAGTACACTGAATCCTGGAAACTGGGATTTGAGCATTATTAGAACATAAAACCTGAACCATTGCAGAATTGCTTTTCTATGGCATATTTGTTGTTTACTGGTTACTTCTCTCTTGTGTGTATGTGTAAGCAGGAAAGACATTGAAACCACATGGAAACAAATCCATAGGCTTGAGTTTGCAAATTTGTTGTTGAGTCCGTGTAAGCCACATATAATGGGGAAGTGGCTGTGTCGACCCCTTGGTGACCATGTATAGAATTGTAACTTATTCAAAAGACGTGACTGATACCAAGAACTGAAGCAGACTGTTGCCTCGCTTAATGGTTTTGATGAGAACATGGATATTTGTAATAGAGAGTTCATTGGGTGCTCCTTCCTGGAAGCAAGAAAGAAAATATTTTATCCTTGGGAACTGGATTAATTCTTTCAGTTACTCCAGTTTAAGCGTAGCAGCAGGGTTTATGGAAAGACATTAGAAAATCACTTTTGCCCCGAACAGAGGAGTGGTAAATATCCACTCTTTATATATTACTAAGAAAATAGATGAACCCTCTTCTCTGGGGCTTAGTATCTTAGCCTTCCAAGGAAGAGGATTTAAGACCTGTGGGATCTTCTAAATTGCGTATGTACTTGGATAGTAATGGCCTTTTTTTGTTGGAACAGGAATACAGAAACCATGGTCAAAGCATCAGGCTCTCTCCTTTGAAAGTTTACAGCCAATTTTTCTTCTGTTTCTATTAGGGGCATTTATTGTTATAGCCGCAATGTGCCAGATCAAGCAAAGACCACAGTATCCTGCAAATGCCTGTTAGAGAACTTGTCTTCCACAGAAAGGTGCTTCCTTGTTGCCACATTTTATGGTAACATAAAGTTTCATGACATTTATGGAAGTGTGTGTCATGAAGCAGATGGCTTGTTAGCCTGTTTTAGTAAGCTCATTCATATCCATACAATATTAAAACTTTTCCAAGTTCATGAATTATAAAAGAATGCTAGATGCTGTGTAGTCCAAAGAGTCCTTTAATTATTAAAATTAGATATGCCAAAGGATTCAAACCTGAGTGGAAATTAAAGATGGGCTTTGAATCAAGATAAGGATGCTGAATTTGATTCGTGCAAAATTACTTCTCTTCAGGAGGTACTGGATTTCTACTGGTATTACAAGTACTAATTCAGCTTTATCTCTTATTACTTCCTGACATAAAGCCTTTATGAGAGCTAAACTTGTATTACAAGGACTGTTCACTTCCCCAGGAGCAGGAAACATACTTTCTCATGTGCACATGCTGTCCTTATGTCTGAAAAAAGAACCAAAAAAAAAAACAAAACAAAACAAAAAAATCAACTTCCTTAGGTTTCATGCATCCAACTTTGAAAAACCTACCTAAATATCAAGGCCCATCTCAACCAAAACTTCAAGAAAGCTTCCATGATCCCTGCCATCATGAGTGGTTCCTAACTCCTGAGTCATGTTCTAATCCTCCACGGTGTATTACATCTTGTCCTAAACTATGCTCATGTATGTGTTGCTCTGTGTCGTCCATTAATCAACCTCTTTAAAGCTGATAACTCATTTTCCTTAATCTTCGTATAGCCCCGCATTGCCTAATGGCTTATCTTTAAAGTAGTAGATGCTTAATGGATATCTATTGAATTTTGTTTTTTAACGTTTCTTATAGCAATATCCTAAAATATTCTTTTAATAGATAGCATTTCTCGTTTTATTAAAATGTTGAGATCATCTAATCTATCAAGCTTCTGTTTTTACTTTGGCTCTCAGGAAGTTCTGAATTAGTTTCTGTTCATTTACAATACTTTCTTTTAGCCTTTGCTTCTGATATAATTTTTCTCTTCCCTCTCCTTTAGCACCTGGCCCCTTCTTTTTGCTCTTATTTCTATGGTTATAGATTTTATTATAACTGCTAGCTACACCAGATTCTCACTCATTTACTTATGAGACATTTATTGTCTATAACATGGTAGACATTAGGCTAGACACTAAAGATGTAAGGATTAATAAGGTACAGCTGATGCTTTCAAGAAGCCCATAGCCTAATAAAAGTGTAGTTGAGGTAGTTAAATAATTACAACAAAGCAAATAAAAACAAAATCATAGCTTTCAGTTCTTTACATCTTCCTAGAGGTGGTGACAGGAAATAATTTTTTATCCTAGGACAAGCTAGTGCTTTTTCTTGTTTATTCTCTGGATTCCTTTGAAATACTAGAAAGCTTTCTTTCTTTCTTTGTCCCCCCCGCCCCCCTTCCTCAGTTATCTTTCTTGAGGCAAATGTTAATAGTTACAGACCTCTCTTCATCCGGAGAGAATGCCCAAAGAAAATCCCAGGCCATTCAAAACCTACTCACCTTTTTGGTGTTGCAAACATTTTACTTCCTTTGGTAGAAATGAATAATTTATTTTAATCCATTTCTAAGGTAATCTTGAATTAGATTGTCAGAAAGTATTGCTTTTGTGTCTACCTCAAAGGACAGCCTTTGCACTTAACAATGAGCATCCTAATCTTGATATTTTCTTCCTTGAAGCTTATCTACCATAGATTCTATAGGTGACGGACATGGGTTGGACAGGATATGAAAACGTTATTTTCACCATATCTTACTATAGGATCTTGTTTTTCAAATTAAGACAGATTTAAGACGTATTCTTAAAATCGTTTAAGAAATAGTTGTGTTTCCCTGACTCATGCAGTGGAAAGAATATAACTTAACAAATGGGAAAACTGAATTCAAATTCTAACTCCTTAGCTCCACCAAATAACTGATGTCATGGGATCTCTTTCAGCCTTATCTTATCTACAAAATGAAAGGGTCAGACTAGTGTAGTTGCTAGGATCCTTTTCAGCTCTAAAATTTCATATTGCAACAGGTTTGACTTAAGGGGTCCTACAAACAAAATTAATTGATTAATTAAAATAAAGATGATTTTATTCAGATAGTTTCTTTTATGTCCTTTCCCTCATCCTAGTTAAGATGAGATTTTAACTTCACTAAGTTTGCTGCATTAAAAAAAAAAAAATCTGAGTATAAATGTTCTGTTCCTACAAACCTTAGGACTGGAAAAAAAAAAAAAGAGAGAGAGAGAAAACCACGTTTGATCTCTGCATCTTGGCAGTCAGTAATTGGACTGATCACTTTGAAAATTCACTGTTGGCCAATTAGCTAGAGCCAGTGCATTTAAAATATGCATTCTTGGTGACTAATTTTACATAAAATTATGTACAAAAAATCACATAATTATAATCAGATTCCCATTTGTTTATAAAAGGATGATTTTTTTTCCAATTAAAAGCAAGCAGTTTGAAGCATAAGTTTTTTCTTCTTACTTAAGCCATTTCTAAAACCAGTATCTGATTATATATCAGCAGTGTAGGTAGATTCAAAGCAAACAGACAACAAAAGCAGTGCAATGCATGCTGTATATCGTACTAGGGTCCGTCCTGGTTCCCCCTCCTTTCCATCATAGCCAAACTCTCATCTCTACCTGTCAGAATTGTAGCCAATTCCTAGGTAATCTCTTATAATTAGCAGACGTGAAGATTATCATGGCACATTTACGAAACTAAAAATAATGTCCTTCGGAAATGTGACTGGGACAACTACATTGTTCTTTACCATAAAATCAAAAGTTTGTGCAGTAGCCTTCACATCCTGACCTCTCTGAGTCAAACCAATTACCATCCAATTTTCGATAATGAGCAATCATATAATCATGAGATTGGAAGGGACCTTGAGGGGGCATATGGTTCACCCTCCCATCCCCGTTTAGACTGCACAGAAATCATTGGGGAAAGTAATTCTCTACCCTTTTTGTATGACATGTTTAAAGAAAGTCTTCACAGTCTCCAAGGTCCAGTTACTCACTGTAATAACTCATTTGATTGTATACGTTTTATTGGATTTCTTCTCTTCCTTGTGTCATTCTCCACTCCGCTATTGGTGTCCTGGCATCAGTTCCCAGACAAACTACTTGCACTCTTCATCTCAGGGTCCACTTTAGAGGAACTCAATTAAGACAAGCTGATTATAGCCCTTAATGAGGATGGAAGCCATCAATTAAAGAAAACATTAGATTGATTACGCGAAGGTTAAGCCACACAGAATCTCATGATTTGTGTATTGTTACTAAAAACCAGGTGCCAAAACATTCTTCACATAAAATGGTCTTTTTGTATTACTTATTATATTCTTTCCAAATCCTTACCTGCTTATTTTTAAACTCTGAAAATGATAAGAGGGGTGTCCAAATCAATAATTACATTTTGACTATCATACACAAGGTAGCCATTTCACCCAGGAAGAGCTGGAACCTAAATCCTTGTAATATTTCTGGGATGTTAAAAAGCTTTTAAGGGAACATTTTAGTATATCTGTCAAGAGTTGGGAGTCTTATCCTATTCATATTTTTCACAGATGTAGATAAATATGGGTTGGAAAAAAATCATCTCAGCTAAATCTGTTAGAGCTATATTTTAAGTAATGTGTGTGTAGAGGTCTAAAAAGTCAGGATTTTAGCTTAGTTGATCAAAGTTAACATAGCCTGAGTGCTGATGGTAGCTCAAAATGTCACTTAGAAATAGAAGAGTTTGAATACTTAGCATAGTTGGGAGCTCCACATACTGTTTCCACCCACTCTCCACCCTGTACTCCAAGGTTTATACAGAAAAAGTTAAAAGCCAAGTAGAGGCTATCCAGTGGATTGCCATAAATAATATTCAGTCAGTAACTTCCTGAGGACAGGAGGGTGAATTTTGGGGGCAGGCATATAAAAACAATAAAACTCTAAATTTTTATGGGAATAGTGAATGGACAATAAAATTAAATTTTATTTCCTTTGTTTTTTTTTCCTTCTCCTTTTTTAGCGGTAAGAATGTATTTAGGTATACCACTGGCTTGAGAGGCAGCCTGTAGCTCTGACAGTCCAATTTAGGTTGAGGTAAGAATGAAGCAAGCTCTTGAGGGTTGCATTCTCTAGTTCACTCTAGTCAGGACATCAGGTGGCTCATAGTCTTTAGGGAACTGGACCTGGCATTCCCTTTCTTGTCCCTGTTGCCTTAAATCTGTTGAATAAATGAGCCTTCCTTTCACACCCTCACCGTGAATTACAAATCAACTGAACTTAGTTTTCTGATTATGTTCTCCTCCTGTGGGGAGAAGCAAATCTATTCTTTATTCAATCTTCCTGACTCTGATAGATAGTTTATCCACATCCTCTCTACCCCCTTGGTGAAGGAGGGATTATCATCCCAAGACGAGGGGGATGGTCAAATACACAAGACTCAATATGGGAAACATGAAAGGACAGAAACTTGCCGGTCACACATACTCACAGCCTAGGGGAGGACACTGAACGCAATGCAGGGCCACACTGGCGGTGTACTCAGGAGTAGAGTAGAAGAGCAGAGGTTGTAGGAGAGAGTAATGTGTGTAGAGGTCTAAAAAGTCAGAATTTTAACTTAGTTGATCAAAGATAACATAGCCTGAGTGTTGATGGTAGCTCAAAATGTGACCCCTAGTTCCTATAGGAGGATAGATACTTGTTTGTTTGAATAATTTCATGGGCTGGGAGGGAAGTGAAGCCTGTTAGATGGAGTGCCAGGGGGAGTAGCAGGGTAAGAGTCTTCACCGCTCTGTGAGGGGCATATCTGGTGAGGGCAGGATCAGGTCTCACCATTGGTTTTGGCGGGGGGGGAGGGGGGCTGTGAGGCTCACAGATGTCAAGGTAGCACATGAAAATTTTGACCTTACAATATAGTAGGGTAGCTTTTTATCTGGAGGTTGGGGGTCAGCTAGGTGTTATCCCTATCATCCTGGTTACATTATGGGGTTCTGAATAGGATTATCCTTGTTACTTGGAGAGCCTTCTACCTATTTCAAGTCCACTCACTTTGGACTAAACTTGGAATCTGAGTGTAGTCTAGTTCATTATTATTATCAGCAATCCGAACTAAACTTGAGTTCATCGCATTCCCTATGACTTTGTTGTTTTCATAATTCTTTTCCAGGCAGGTTGACCCTCTGAATTAAATTGTCTCCAACCTTATCCCTGCATGGTCCTATCCTTCTGAATCCGCACCATACATTATGACTAGTTTTGAAATCTCCTATACCTGGTATATATCAGTTATTGCCAAGACTAATTTTGAAATCAAAGTCTTCATACCAACTCTACTTAGATTTCTAATAATAAAGAAAATTATGATGATGATGGAAGATCCTATAATTCATTTATTATTATGTACCAGTTGCTTTGATAAGTTCTTTATATACATTCAATTGCTTCTCACAATCCTGATTTCAGAAGTGAGAAAAATTAGACTCAGTAATGTTAGGCAACTTTTCCATAATCAAGCAGCTAATTAATAGCAAATTCAAAATTTAATGCTGAGTCTCTTGACTCTAAGGATTTGCTCCACCTATTATAAAACTCATAAAATTTAAGTGATTCTATTAAGCATTTCAGAATTTCCAAATGAAGACTTTGGGTTCATGGAGATTTGGGAAACCTTGACACTTATTTAGAAACCCCGGGGCCTGACCAGGAACATCCAGCACTCTGGTCCTGGATGTTCTGCTAGCATTAGATCTGTGTTGCCAGCCATTATCTCACCAGATAACACCTATGGTGCCGGGCAAAGGGCAGGGATCCTTAAGGAGACACATTTTAGTGATGGGAAGGAGGCTTTTAATGAAAGAGTCATACCTCTGTGTGAGCAGAGCAGCAGACCTTAAAACAGACCTATTAGAGTCACACGTTATGGGGGAAAATGCCATGGGTTGGAGAGTAGAAGGGGATGTGCTTACAGTGGCAATGAAATCTTTCAGGTCCTTTGGGATATTATACCAATGACTTACAGGGTTCAGTGATAATATCTTCCTCTCTCCCTGCTTACTTTTGTGGTAAGTACAGTTAAATAAAGAGCAATTTGATACTATTAATATTTATAATTTACATCTCACCTTCCTGCTATATGTCAGCTTCATGGGAAGGAAAAGAAGACAGACTTATTTTCTGAAGGATTTATAGCTTTGTCGTCACCATCTGGGAGGGATTTTAGTACCCCATAGGAACAGAGCAATGGAAATTTTCCATGCTCAGGGTTGATTTGCGTTTGCCTATCTGGTCAGTGCCAACTTATTCTGTGGGCAGCATGTGTGAATCCCAAGATATTTTAGTTTTGTTAATCTGATCAGTGCCAGTCCATTTCTGGCTTTCCTGTCCACCTGCTGACTCCCTGGTGTTGGCTTCCTGCTGCTCTGTCCATCTGTTAAGAATTTATTTACAAAATACACTAAAATGCAAACTGCACCAGAGTGGGATTTAGCATCCCCCTGCCCAGGAAATGGCACCATGCCAGAGTACAATTTCCAATTGTTACTAAGCTTGAGTATAAGAAATTGGAAGATTCAAGGGACTCTTACTTCCACTTGAAATCCAATCGGCAAAATGGCAATGAAAATAATCTTTAATTCCATCCAGAGTAGGTAATGCTTACACTATGTAGCAATGTAAAGTCTAATTTCAGAACGGTTTGTAGAATGAGTGTTGGGCTGGTAAACAGAACATGATTATAATTCAGGATCTCGCATTATCTGTTCATATGACTTTAGTCAGGGCTTTATTTTTGGAAAAGCTTGTACCAGCAAATGCCTGAAGTTCACTCTAGTACAAATTCAGGATTTTTCTCATTTTCATGTAGATACATGCATGCACATGGAATACATGGATGTAACATATATGGAAGTGGATATAAGACAACTGGAGGTTATTCTCGCTTGACTACTGATGTTACTGAGGACAGGATGTCCTTTCATGGAGGCGGGGGAGGGGCAAAGTCTTGATGGATAAGGCAGAAAGTCCTCCAAGAGAACAAAATGTTGGAAGTAAAACAAGTAAAAAAAAAAAAAAACAACTATTAAGATAAAGAGAAAGATAGTCATGGAGGTGAAAAGAAAATAACAGCGAGAAAAATTCTGCAATTTTTCATTTTTTCCTTGTCAAGGCCTGTGTATATGTGTGTGAATGGGAGAGTTGGGCTATATGTTATTCATAATTGAGCACAGAGCTGATGTTTGGATCAAGATGGTACGCAATGAAGATTTAGAGGAAATTTCAGTGGTCGTTCTGGGGTCACTAAAAGAACCATGTGTGAAGGCTATCAGCACAGCCCAGCAGGGAAGCTGGATTAAGAAGTCTCCTCATCTTTTCAGCCATCAAAAATAAGATGAACAAAACTAGAGCTTCACAATTTATGACATTTTCACCTTCAATATTCTATATTCTGCCTTAAAAGTCATTACGTATAATTTTCTGGTAAGCATTTATACTGATTACCTTGAGGCAAGACTTAGCAAGTAGCTTGGGAAGATTATATCTTTTTACGTGTCAGATATTCCCAAGAGGACTCAGAAATGGTAAAGGATGAGCATCCAAATGAAGGTCACACTTTATGGACTCTTACTTGGGATTTACTGGGTAGAATAAATGACATTTATGTTACATTTTGGTTTTTATTAATTTATTCAGCATATATTTATTTATCAACTAGTTCTGATTCTTATTTAGCTGATAGTCTAGAAGGGGAGAAACAATAAAGAAATCGTTTTTTAAATATGTTTCATATAATTTTAAATAGATTTTAATTTTTAGAATAGTTTCATGTTTACAGAAAACTTGTACAGAAAGTAAATACAGTTTTTATATGCCCCTTTTTATCCCTACCAGAGTTTCTCTATGATTAACATCTTCCATTTGTATGGTATATTTGTTACAATTAATGAACCAACACAGATGTATCATTATTAACTAAAATTAATAGTTTAGAGTTCACTCTTTGTGCTGTACAGTTCTATGGATTTTGTCAAATGTATGTCATATTTTCAACATTATAATATAAATGGAATAATTTAGTTGTCCTAAACATACTCTGCGCTTTACCTGTTTATCGCTTCCCCTATCTCCAAACCCATGGCAACCACTAATCTTTAAATTTTCCCTACAGTTCTTTCTTTTTCAGAATATCATGTAGCTAGAATCATATAGCATATCATCTTTCAGACTGGCCTCTTTTACTTAGTCATATGGATTTAAAGTTCCTTCACGTCATCTCATAGCTTGATATCTCATTTCTTTTTATGACTCAATGATGTTCCATTTCACGGATTTACCACATTTTGTTTATTCATTCATCTATTAAAAGACATCTCGGTTGCTTCCCATTTTTGGAAATTATGAATAAAGCTAATATAATATTCATGTGTAGGCTTTCACGTGGTCATGAATTTTAACTTACTTGGATATATATCTGTGAGCACTATTGGTAGATCATATGACAAATGTATGTTTAGCTTTGTATGAAACATCCAAACTATCTTCCAAAGTGGCTAAATCATCTTGTATTCCCACCATCAGTAAATCAGAATTCCTGTTCCTCCATATCCATGTCAGTGTTTGATATTTTTGGTGTTCTGGATTGGTGTTCGAATAAGCGTGTAGTGGAATCTCAACATTTTATTTGAATTTCCTGATGATAAATGAGGTTGAGCATCTTTTTTATCCTTATTTATCATCATGTATCTCCTTTGGTAAGATACATTCATATCTTTTGTCCATTTTTTATTGGGTTGTTTATTTTCTCATTGAGTTTTACGAGTACTTTGTATAGTTTGGATACAAGTTTTTTATCCAATATATGTTTGCACAGTGACATATATAGACATATAGACAACATATGGTTGGGTTGTCCTTTTTTGTAACTCACTTTGATAGTCTCTGTCTTTTATTAATGTATTTTGGCAATTCACATTTAGATTGATTATTGATAGAGTTGATTAAATATGTCTTATTTATAACAGTTTTTTGTTATCTTTATTTTTTTTCCTTTCTTATTTGGTCTTCTATTCTTTTTCTGCCTTCTCTGGTTTCAATTGTGCATTTTATATAATTCTATTTTCTCTTTTCTTTTAGTCTACCCATTACACTTCTTTAAAAATTTATTATTTTTTAAAAGATTTTTATTTGTTTATTTATTTATTTGACAGAGAGTGAGAGAATACAAGCAAGGGGAGCAGCCGAGGAAGAGAAACAGGCTCCATTCCAGGACCCTGGGACTGAGCCACTCAGGCACCCCTAAAAATACTTTAGTAGTTCCCCTAAAATTTGCCATACACATTTATAATGAATAGTTAAGATAATAATGACTTTAAAATGAAACTATACCTCTTCATGGGTCGTTACATATACCTTATATTTAATGACATTGACAAGTAGTAAGTTAAAACACATTTTGTACTTGGGCTCTAAAATTATCATGACCTAGAATCTCCCAGACATTTTTACATTATGACAATCATATTGATTTAAACCTAGTAGGAATATGAGGCAGAGTGTACAATATTGAATTTATTGGTCCCAATTCTCTACTTCTGTGGAATAATATTATTACATTGCATGACTTCATGGTGGATGGTTCTGTAAGACAATTCTCCATGGATTTCTCATATCCCTTCATAGTCTGGGCCTTCTGATCTGTTTGAGTAGCAAGCAGCCCTGGAAACTAGAGATAATACATCCTTCCAGAGAGAGTTAGAGACATATTCCCCCAAAGATATTCCGGTATAGTAAACAAAAAGCCTAAATGCAGCAGGCACAAATGACTTAAAGCTAATACTTTTTCAATACATAAACATTTTAAGGAATATCTATTAAACCCAAATGAATCTCTACTTGGTGAAATTTTAGGCTGTATGTAAGAGGAAATGTAAAGCATTCAGGCAAAAAGCGGGGTTCAAGGCGTCTGCTGTACATAAAGTACCTTTGGACACCGACACACCCTTTCTCAAGACATTTTACTTCTATTGGAAAATTGTTGTGATATATTCTGCTGGAACAAGACGCTGCTGTTAGATTGTCAGTAAATTGTGATAAACAAAAGGATGAGGCCTACTGTATGAGTGACTGATTCCCTTTCAGATGTGATGTTGTCTGCAGGGCATAAACTCTGCCACCATATAGAGTAGCCCCTGAATGGGAGAAAATTTCTCCGATAATTCACCTCATAAAAGGGATCCTAATTTGGAGGTCTGTACCAAGCTTCGGGACTTTTAGAACTACTAAAATGTCAAGTAACTTTCACGGAAGGTTGATGAGGCCAGGAAAAGGAGCTCACATTTATTTAATACTCACCTGCTTACTACCTACCCAGGATAACACCGGACCCTATAGAATCTCCCATTTAATCCTCCCACAAAAATTTTGAGTTAGACCGAATTACACATGTTACAAAGATCAGGAAACTAAGGCTTGAGAGTGCAAGTGATGTTCCCAGTAGTAAGTCATAGACCCAGGATATAAGCGCAAGGCTGTGTGTTCCAAAGCTAGAGACTTTCAATCACAAAATTCCACCATTACACTCAAATTCTTATCATGGTGTTGGTGCAATAAAGCTGAGGGAATAGTTCTCTTTTTTTTTTTAAATTTCATTTATTTATTCATGAGAGACACAGGGAGAGAGAGAGAGAGACAGAGGGAGAAGCAGGCCCCATGCAGGGAACCTCATGTGGGACTCGATCCCGGGTCTCCAGGATCACACCCTGGGCCAAAGGGAAGCTCCCAACTGCTGAACCACCCAGGCTTCCCAACTGAGGGAATAGTTCTATACAAGTATAACCTGCTCATGCTTCACCTAGGAAATATAAATTGTTACCTTTTTTAGTGATATCCAAATCTCCTATTGACTAATAGATGGATCTTTTCCCACCTTTATTCATCACCACTACATTCCTACTTATCCCTTGGCAGAAAAGTGTTTTTAATCACGACTCATAAAATGGTGGGGTCTACAGAACATTCCAGTTACTTCGGCCAGCAACTTGCGTAACGTAGGAAACGTGTCTTAAATTGTCATGGAAACCAAATTAATAGCTTCTTCCACTGTGTTAAATGTGTGGCCTTAACATGAGCTTTCCTATTTTCTTATTTGTTAATTGGTTTTCTTTAAGGCTGCCTTCCAGAAGTTAGGTTCCCTGATATTAAATCATGTTCTGCCCTGGGATCTTCAGAAAAGGTTCTGTCCATCGATTTTTCTCAAGTATAAAATAAAGGTGATAAACATGGTGTGATGTAGGGAGATCTTGTGTGTGTGTGTGTGTGTGTGTGTGTGTGAGTGAGTGGATGTTAGGCACCGGGTCTTTGTTGTCCTAAAGGTAGTGGCAGCAGAGCCTGTATCTTGACAATGCCTGTTTTAGGCTGAACTGATTTACAAGTGTTTGCTTCTGAGCATCATATGATGACTTCAGTGGTCCATCAGTCCCTGCCTTCCAGCCATTTCTTTCTAATTACGAATACTTGCCACTGGTACCTTGAGCTTCCCTCAGTTTCTTACCAACGTTGGCCATAGTAAGCTGCCTATTAAGGTCGTGAGCACCTCAGCCTGTGCAACATGGAACTTATTTTGCTGCCTTTGATCTGGTTTTGGCTCCTCCACTTCCTGCCTGCCCTTTTATTCTCTCTGCACCTGGGAAAAGTCCACTTCGCCAGAGTCCTTTAACCTCACACCTGTTTGCTTACTGATCACTTTGCTTAATGAACATTTTATGTAAAATTCAACCCACTTTGCCATCTCTCTCTTGCCCTTTCCTCTCTCGTGCCTCTTGTTCATCGAGGTGTCATCCCTGGCCTTGATTCTGAAATGGTGGTGTTGAAGTTTCCACTGGTACTGAAGGCCCTTTCTTGCGCTCAGTCCACTTTCTGGGGTTATAAACTCTTCGTAGCTTTTTCTAGCTGGATCCTCCCTGCTGTGATCCCTCCAGCTCGTGGCTGCTGTCCTGCTCTGAATGGACTTCTGAGGACTTAAAATCTGGCCAGGGCTGCACATCTGTGTTGATATTACACACTAGTTGGACGTTCCCTCACCTAGCTCACCTACTGCAATGAATCTTCTGAATTAGGCTGCATTTACCACCTCTTTTATGACCGCCCCCAGTACCTTAGATTTCTAGCTACCCTCCAGAGACCAGCCCCTAGGCAGTCCCCTTCCTTATATATACTATGTGCCTTCCTAAGATATTAAAGAGCTATTGAACTCATGCTGGCGCCCACATCCGGTGCTCATACTATGAGTTTAAATCCTGAAAAACCCTGTTTTCCTGTGTTTGCTCAGACTTTGTATCCTGCCCATCACTTTTTTTTTTTTTTTGGTCTCTCATAACAAAACAGATTGTGTGGAGACTCTTTAAAATCAGATTTGCGTAGGAAGCCAAGAGCCTATCCCTCCCAGAGGCTATCTTCTTTCCCCTCCCAGCACAGACTGTGAAATAGTGCTAGGCAGCCATGCCTTTCTGCCAGAGTTCAACAAAACCTTTTTTTTTTTTTTTCAGAAATCCCTGTCAGTAAAGAGGTGAACAAGCACACAAATAGACACGGACTATGGCAAAGCACCACAGTTGTAAATAGAAAGTGGTAAATTTAACTATGGGCCTTTCTGCTCTTCGACATACGCAACTATATCTACAGACAAAAAAGCCTCTAAGCATGTTCCAGTGAAGTATTATTAAACACTGTATTTGGAATCAGCTTTGACTGCATCACACTTTGAGAGTTTGTTCAATGTGATCTGTGGAGACACATTATTAAAGTGGCCTGTTCCAGAATATAAAGTCAGATCCTCATTAACCAGGACAAAGAATGTTAGCATCCAAGCTCAAGAACGGAAGGAAAATCCCTCTCTCTGAGTGACAGATGTGGGTGTTAGTAGCATTGTCGCATAACCCTGGGAATTCATTAAAAGTGTCAGGCTGTGTCACAGGGGCACTTTGCATTGACAGCCTTAGTGGAAAAAAACTGTGATAATTGCTTTCATTCCTTGCTTACCTTTCACCTTAGCAAGGAAATACGATTGTAAATAAATAACCCTACGCTGACACATCACAAGCTTTGTGCAGAAAACGGCTCTGTGAAATGTGCATCTCAAGGACTGCAGGGCACTTTCCATAAGGGAACTAATAGAATTTATTCTGCTGGTTTCACTTGTGTGAGCTCTGGATTCACTTCTTCTTTATAAAAACCGGGTTATGTAGTAACTGCTGACTTCTTGAGACAGGAGATGGGGTGAGCAACGGTAAAGAGAAAAAAATGCGTAAAAATTAAGAAAGAAGGGAGAGAGCATGCGCGTGAGAAAAGATAGAGGAAAAAAGAGAGAAGGAAAGAAGGAAGAAAGATGAATGAATGAATGTGTTTTAGAGGCAGGCCTCAATGGGCTGAAAATCCCCTACTAATAGTCTGACAAGTGGAAGGGAGTAATGATACTATTTATTGTTAAACGCTCTTATTGTTAGCTGGCAAAACACACACAGGAATCCAGAAGAAACAGAATAGCCTGTGGTTTGGGGTACGACTTTCTACTCATAAGGAGTCTTCAGGAAACTTGGGCTTCTGAAACAGTTTTTCTGTTTTATTCACTTTTTAATCTGAGCACTTCTTTTTTTTTTTTTTTACTTTTTTAATAAAGATTTTATTTATTTATTCTTGAGAGACACAGAGAGAGAGGCTGAGACCCAGGCAGAAGGAGAAGCAGGCTCCCTCCAGGGAGCCCGGTGTGGGACTCAATCCCAGGACCCCAAGATCACGCCCTGAGCCCAAGGCAGATGCTCAACCACTGAGCCCCCCAGATGTCCCTAATCTCAGCTCTTCTGAGTCCAGTCTCCAAACTCAATACCACCCTCGTTACGGCAAAGAAGCTCAGTGCAGTGAACCTCCTCTCATTGCTTCCTTTAATTCCTCTGCGCCGCTCTGGAGGGCCTTTGCTGTTTGCCTCAGTTTCTAGTTCCAGGTCATTTCTGGCTACTTTCAGTCTACTTGGTCCCTAAATTTAGGATAAAGATGACCATACTTAGAAGACCTTCAGTTTTTGTGGCTAGCTTATTTGCAAAGAGAGTTTGATTTTTACTCCACCACAGTGTACCCTCTTCTGTCTGGAGCCTGTGCACTATGACACTTAAAAGTCTTTGGTTATTATACGGAAGTGACTTGGTCGCTTCTCTTACCTTGAGTCTCGGTGCCTCCTGCCTCCTTTGTTAATCTTGGCTTTGTTATAAACAAGAGCTTAGTAGGAAGGAATGGGTTCACATCAGGTTTTGAAAAGGATGGGAACAGGAAAAGAAAAATCCTTCGTTCTTCCAATTTTATATAAAGTGATTTGTATCTGTTTTCTTAAGAATGAAGATAAAGTAGAAAATAAAAAGATTTGGAGCTCAATGAATATTTAATAAAGGAGGACCGTTAGTATTAAGGACTAGACTGCTGGAAAGGATCTGTCAGTTGGCTGGGTATTGGACAAATGGACACTCCTTGGTCACTTTTATCAAATGTTATTCTTTTTTAAAAAGATTTTATTTATTTGTTCATGAGAAACACAGAGAGAGAGAGAGGCAGAGACACAGGCAGAGGGAGAAGCAGCCTCAATGCAGGGAGCCTGATGCGGGACTCAATCCCGGGACCCCCCAGGATCACACCCTGAGCCAAAGGCAGATACTTAACCACTGAGCCACTCAGGCATCCCTCAAATGTTATTGTTGAAGAAGGTGACATCTCATGGGAGGATTGCATGGCGCATGAGTAGCAGAATGAAACGGTGCCTGATGTAGCCTCAGGGTGATGTTAACAGCATACAGAACTGCATATTGACTTTAGGTCATACACCATAAAGTGAACAATTGGGAGATGATTTCTTTCAGGTTGCCACAATAGGGATAATGTTTATTTATGAGGGACATTGCCTAAAAAGGCAGGAGGACTGAGGTTTTATAGAGGCAAGTAAACAAAGGAATCTTGAGGAAAGGTGGAGCAAGGTCTTATGGGAGTTATTGAAGAAGGACCGAGGTGGAGCTTATCTGGGACTACTCCAGGGCAGGGCAGTTCTTCCCATTAGCTTGTTAGCTGATGAGCCTGCTAGCAATTTTCTAGAACACAAGAGGTGTGCCTACGGGAAGGTGGGGGGATGCTTAATCATCCTGCTTTCTTGGAGTACTGAGCTTTCTTGGAGTATTGGGCTCCCATAAAGTTCCATTTGTCGGTTTTCTGGGTTATTCAAGGCAAATATCATTTGTTGCTGATCAATTAAGATGATCAGAAACCTCCTGAGGGGTGAGAACAGAGTCTAAAAAATAGTGTCTGGAGGACTCCTGGAGTTGTTCCTGTAAAACCAGTTGAACCATTTGTTAACAGATGGTGACAAAGATCAGCTGTTTCAGAGAGTGCAGACGTCCTAGAAGATGGATGTCTAAGATGAAAAAGAGAAACATTAACATTAAATATTAAAGAGCCAGGAACTGAATCTTGAGGATTACCGGTCCAGTGAATTCCAAGATGTGGGTTGGCAACAGAAAATCTTTTGGTTACGCAACATGGATTATGGAGTTCCTTCAAGCTCTCAAGTTAGGATATTAATGTTTTTGTTGCAGTCATCCACAGTCGTTGTTATTGCTTATACAAGGACGTGCATATCTGAACATTTCACCAAACTTTCTTAGTGCCTCATATAGTGACTGGTTCAGAGAGAATACCGATCCCTACAAGGTCTGCTACAGTGGTGATACCTTCAGGATCGCTGGGCTGCTGCTTCCAAACCTTCTCAAGATCCCGAGAAAAAGGCCAGCTGAAAGGCAACAGAGAGTCCCAGTGAGATCTAGATAGTCCGGTTTTAGTTATCTGTGACATCTAATCAAATGGGAGGGAGAAAAATCAGAAAAATTGATTTGGAGGGTTGTTGCTAGATATGGAAGCAAACTGAAAGAATTCAAAAATTGTAACCATCAACAATCTGGAAGTAGTTCCCCAACTAACTTTCCCAAGGACAGGGGAGGGATGAAGAAGTCCATGAGATCTCTATTAGACAAGACAAGCCAATATATTGATACATAAAACTTCTCAATAATCTTTCCTTGAAAATAAAATTAAATATCTCAAAACAATATCTTTGTACTTGTGGAAACTTTATTATCATTATATCACTTATATTGGATGAAAATGTTTAAAGCACAATGTTCTGTTATATAATAATAGTTGGATGAATGGATTAAACTTGTAGGGATTTCATTCATATCATAAGCCACATATTTGCTTAATTCTCTCATTGGCGGTTACAGAATCATTTCTGTGATGAAAACCTCATGGTTTTTAAGAGGAAAGTAACATTATGTAGAATTTAATCTCACTTTGCCATGTATATATGTTTTGATGTATATTGAGATATGTGTATTTTTGAAATATATTAATTGACAGTTTTCCCCTGGGTGTTAGTATAATAAATGATTTATATTTTTCTATCTTTGTACCGTCATGTTTTCTATATAAAAAAATGTTTAGTTATGTGAAAATAAAGTTTATATAAGAGGAATAATTAGATACCCAGAGAAAAATATATCTCATTAATAATGACCATTAGCTAAATCTGAGGAGTCACAGAAGACCAGAACAACAAAGAAAAATAGATAAAATCTTGAAAGATAAGATACAGCTGTCTGTAAAATCCTTTGGAATGATATTTAGTTAATAATGGGTGGGAATGGCATTTGGTTGATTTTCAGAATAAGAGACAGCTGTACAGAATTTCTCATCTTTCCTAAAATGTAAATATTAAAAGATAAAGTATCATTTTCAATTCTTATGTTAAAAATGGATACAAATTATGTTTTAGAGCTCACTTTTTATTTTTAAAATGATGCTTATGCTAATCAATTGGCAAATTGCCCTAGACTTTGATACTGACTTTAGACTTGCTGAAATCAGTCATTTTTAAACTCATTGGATTAAATTCAGGTTTCTATATTCTTTTAAGGAAAGATATGTGAAAAAGAAGTTATTTGAAATTGCCTTTTTTTTATATTAGCAAGTTTCATGTATAAATGAATAAAACCAAATTTATCAGGGGAAATAAAACTTATTTTAATAAAGCAGACTAGATGGAAATTCTCTAGAATTGAACATAAACTATTCTCAGAAAACAACGTAGTAACAGACTATACCTTTAATATTGAAATGTAAGGGTAAAGCAAGATTAGATTGTGTCTAATGAGAATTACCTTAAAAAATAATTGGAAACATTTAAAGGCATTGTCAGTACGGCATATGACAAAATATTTGGCTTAAAAATGGAAAGCATACTCAAATGAGTTATTTGGCATTGAAGAGGGCTTTTGAGTGACGATGTGAACAATACAGTTCTGTCTTTGGAATAGGGTCCAAAAGGTAAATCCAACTCAGTATTTGGACTACTATGTTACCTTGAAAATCACAATAGTAAAAATATAAAGGGGTTAGGGGGTGAGAATGATGATAAGTTGTATGCCAATGAGCGGTCTCACCCAAGGACCTGTGGGCTTTCTCCATCTGACCCTGCCTTGCCTGTGGTTTTCAATTGTTCCCATTTTCAAATTTTGGGTACTAGGGGGTGTTTTGGACTATTCTGGACATTAGTTCCTTGGGGTTCAGTCATCAGTTGGGGCATAGTAAATTGTGGACACCATCAGTTATCTCTCCTGGATGATTTGTAGACAATAGCAGACAGATGTGGATGGTTGCACTCCCAGATAAGGGCAAGCCCAGCCCTTTGACTAAATACAAGAATGGTCTAAATCTTGAAATTAGTAAAATTTGGATGTGAAATTTAGTTTCATTCTTGGTCTATTGTATCCTTTTGTTACGACATGAACTCTATTCTTGACTTCCCACCAGGCCATCCCTATTGGTTCCCAATAGCCTTATTTGGAAGCTTAAAAATAACTGACTTTTTATTTTCAGTACTTTTATAATAATCTTAATGCTTCTCTAAGTAATATGAATGGATTTCTGATTAGAAGAAGGGTCACAAAACGGGCAAAAATGTTAACTATTTATGTTTTAAGAGATTATTAAGATTAAGGAACTGACTCTATTCTAGATTCTTAGCAAGGATCTATGGTCCTCAGAGAACATCCTCTTCACCACACAATGGAAGATAGAATGACAATGCTTCAGTAGGAAACCTCAAAATGTAGCTTTTCTTCTGTTCTGTCACTAGATACAGTTCTACCTTTAACCCAGTTCCATGCTCTCACATAATTTCTTCAGGTTATTAAACATTATCAACCATCAATTTTATCTAGGGCAAGTCAACTTACCAGAATCGTCTGAAAAATATAGGGAAGGCCAGGTAAGAGATGGAGCGGGGGTAAATTTTGCTGCCGCAAGATATATCTCTTTAGAGTTCGTTATTTTTAAGAAACTGCAAATGGGAGAACCTCTGAAAATGGAGTAGATATAATAAGAGGTACTTAAAATGACTGTTGGTTGACAAATTTATAGATATTGTATTAGGTTATTAAAATGAATTGTTTTCTCTCTCTCTCTCTCTCTCTTTTTTTTTTTTTTTTTTTTTTTGGCTAAAACCAGAGTTAGAAAACAAAATATTTGTAGTGAGTATTTTTACATTCTTTGGTGAGATACAAGACTATCTTTTCAGAACTTGCATGGGAAGATGGTCAAAACCCCTAAGGTGCCACAGATTATATTGGAATAGAAGTAGGGTTAAAAATATGCCTTTAATTTTTTTTATATTTAAATTCAATTTAATTAACATATAGTATATTATTAATTTCAGAGGTAGAATTTAGTGACTTCAGTTGCATATACCACCCAGTGCTCAAGGCTCTGTGCTCAGCGGGAGCCTGCTTCTCTTTCCCTCAGCTCCTCCCCACTCATGTTCTCCCTCTTTCTCTCTCTCTCACTTATTCTCTCTCAAATAAAGAAATAAAATCTAAAAAATAAAACAAAACAAAACAAAACAAAAAAACTCACCCAGTGGTCATTACCTCAAGTGCTCTCCTTAATGCTATCACCCAGTTACCCCATCCCCCAGCCCCAGCTCCCCTCCAGCGACCCTCAGTTTGTTCCCTAGAGTTAAGAGTCTCTATGGGGTCACGTGGGTGGCTCAGTTGGTTGAGCATCTGACTTCAACTCTGGTCTCAGAGTCCTGGGAGCCCTGGGATCCAGCCAGCCCTGCTTGGGCCCCCTGCTCTCTCGGGTGTGGGGAGCCTGCTTCCCCCTCTCCCTCTCTGCTCAAGCTCACTCACCCCCTCTTTCAAATAAATAGATAAAATATTTTTAAAAAAATAGAGTCTTTTATGGTCTCTCTCTCTCTCTCTCTCTCTGTTTTGCTCTTATTTTCCCTCTCCTTTAGTCATCTGTTTTTTTTCTTAAATTCCACATATGAGTGAAATCATATACTTGTCCTCTAACTTTGCTTAGCATAAATATGCCTTTTCTGGTAACATAACATCGCCCTCAGTCCGCCTTGCAATTATAATATGCAAGATATTAATTTTTTTCTATTAGTGCATGCTACTACTTTCAGTTGACAGATATGGAAACTAAGGGCTTAAAAGGTTAAATAACTTGTGAATTTCCAAAATAATTATAAATATGATAGCAATAAGGTTCTTCTGTGCACAGTGCTATTCAAAGAAGACTTATGCCTTTTTTACAATCTTGTACTTTTCTCTTACAATGCATTTGTTAAAAAAAAAAAAAGATAAATGCTTTTAATAATGTTTAGTAACTGAATGATGCTACTGTAACCTAAGAGCTAAGGCTAAATGGATTATTTTGTGATATATCCACTGAACCTGAACATAAGTGCCCTCAGACATTGATAAAAAGAGGTTTATATTTCATATAATAGATAACATACATAGGACACATGTACTGCTTATAATAAATTTGTGGAATTTATCACAGGGACACCCAAGCCTGTTAAGACCTACTAAATATAACTTTAAAGTAATGTTAATTCAGAGAGGGGGGAAAAGTATGCATCATCTGTCGACAATTTGATAGCCTGTGATATGTGTAACCAATTGTTCTTATTTACATTAATTTGCATTGTGAAAAGCAATTTTACAGTTTCAGTCAGATTTAATAGGCAATTTGCAGCTGAGTGCCTAATGGCATAGTTACTTAAGCCTGCCCCAGGAGGGCTTTCTAGAACTGATATGAGACGAAACCTTTTAAATGTTCAATTGAACATCTTAAAAAGTCAAAAAGTCTTTAGCTATTAGACCCAGTTTGCATTTGCTTTGTCATATTCAGTGCTGCTGCTAAAGACTACCTTGTGTTCAAGAACTATTTCTGTAGGCAAGAGATTAGCTTCTACAAAATATTGTAGCATGCGCCAGATGAGTTTTTTCAAGACAATAATTAAAACAATACAGACACCAGGTAAGTCATGAATGTAGGAAACGTGTCTTTCGTTCATAAGAATGAAAACATTTTTTTTCCCTTGAATAAGGTGTATGCTAATAATGCCTAAAACTATATTTCAAACTCAAGAAAATGTCTTGCAGAAGTAACTTCTTATGTTTCTACAACTTTCTCGTTTACAAAGTGTTTCCAGTCCTTCGCCTCAGCCATTTTTAGAAGTCTTCTTTTATGGTTGATTATCTCCTTTGTTCTTACTGAGCAAACCAAATTTCCTGACATGTAGTGGGCATTCAGCAAGTATTTATTGGAGTTTTTAATTACTGAGAGTTAGAACAGGTATTGTGCCAAGGTAATGTTTTCAAGGATGGGAAATTCAGTTAAATATTGACTGTGTTTGCACTCTGCGATATTAAATGGACTTAACTGATGCTTTATACTCAATGGGGAAGGGCATATTCTCTACCCTTCACAGCCGTCTTCGGGATAATACAAAGGACTGTGGCCCCTGGGCTCAGGTGAACGCAAGTCTTTCTGCGCTCAGCCCTTCTGTGGTGAGCAAAAGGAAGGGAACTGGACAGATAAAGCTAGCATCAATTTTTAAAAATCATTTTGCCAGAACTCAATATTTTCAGAAAATTCTCATTAATAGATTAGGCAGCTTGTATTGGTTTAATCACCTCTGCACTGTTTAATAACAGAACACTCATGGGAGAGAGGGGGGAATCATGGGCTTGAGTAGGATTCACTGGAAAAGATATTGATATGCTCCTAAAACATGCTGTCTTATCTGAAAGGTATTCCTATATCTTTCATGGAAGATGGGAACCATGCGGGGTTGTGGGACTTGTCTTTGGCTACATGGCTTCTAGTAGACTTCCAGGAGCACATGCTGCTTGGGGTCCTCATTTTGGGGTATAGGTTTCAGTGTCCCTCTAGAAGTAATAGTGAAAAATATTTTTGCAAAGGTTGTCATGGATGCTGCAACTTTCCCAACTCAGGAAATTGAGCATGTGAAGTAGGAAGTATATAAGGTTTAAGAAGAAAGGTCTGATTAAAAAGATATGGGTAAGAGTCATATTCGCCACTGTGGAGAAATTGATCTTGAAAAAGTCACTTTCCTTGATAAATATGCAAATGAGGGCATCAGCATCATTTCATGAGAACATGTCTGGATTAATTGAGGCTTATGGGGCACCTGGGTGGCTCCATGGTTGAGGGTCTACCTTCGATTCAGGTTGTGATTCTGGGGTCCTGGGATCGAGTCCCACATCGGGTTTCCTGCATGGAGTCTGCTTCTCCCTCTGCCTATGTCTCTGCCTCTCTCTGTGTGTCTCTCATGAATAAATAAATAAAATCCTAAAAAAAAAAAAAAAAGTTTGTGAGAGGTCAGTTTAGGGAGTAAGGCTGATAGGAATAAGGAAAAATGGAGAATTTGAGGAACAGGCAGGAAGTAATTGAGGAGTAGTTCTGGGATGGCTCAGGGATAGTCCTGGAATGATAGGTAGGATGGCAGTTCCACAGAAGCACTTTTATAAATAATCCAGTACATGGTGTTATAGTTGTTCCACATGTTTAGCTAAAAGGAATTTGGAAATACTTACACATACATAGAATTTTAAATTGGGGTCTGTTAATTCATCAAGAGACTATGAAGAGTTTAATATTATTTTTTTCCAAATAATGATCATAGAAATAAGTTCTTGTTGGCACATCGAGCAAGTGTGGTCACTTAAAATGAACCAGAGCTAAACGTGTAGGTGTAATAGAGACTTGGCCCCGAATCTGCTCCTGCAATCCCTTCTGCAATATCTTCTGGTGCTCCCCGGAGTCTGACTGCACTCTGGCTGGGCCTGCATCTTTAATTACCAGCACTGCTCCCAAGGAGGGCGTTTGTTCTACATCCTAAACGTCCATAAACCATCAGGGCATTTCTGCTGCTCAGGGTTTTCCTCTAGATGTATTTTAAAGTCTTCGTTTCTGAATAAGATGGCTCATTTTTCCAAACAACATGGTAATGATACAACTGAGGTTTGGATAAAAGCAGCTTTGTTGGAGTCCCTTGGTTCCTTTTTTTTTTTTTTTTTTTTGGAGGCGAGGAAGGAAGGAGTCCCAAGGGACCTCACCATTACAAGACTTGGGCTTGAGTCCAGCTTTGTCATTGTGACTAGTCAGATGGCAGCTTTATAATTAATAGAATGTACTGGGGGTAAGCACATGGTACATGATGTTCCATATACATCAATTTTATTTCCTGAGGGCAAAGGAGTATTAGAGGGAGGGATAGTTTAAAACTATCCCAATTAAATATAACAGAAACACAATACGTGAAAAAAGCAAAATTCAGTGATAGTAGTGGAAAAAGTTCTCTTATTTACTTACATAAGTCATCTTTGAATTAGATGGTCTGATGAAGTCAAAGAACTTTTGTGATTCTCTTCTTAGCTCTTCAGATGTACTTAGCAGATCGGCAACAGCAGAATGAGCCCAGAGGACTGTTAGAAATGCAGACTCTTGGATCCCCTCCCAGATCAGTTGAAACAGGAGCTACATCTTAATAAGATCCCTATAGGATTTATATACACACTGAAGTTTGCCAACTCCTACTGTAGACCAACCTCTCTTACTTTACAGGTAAGGAAATTGAGACCTAGATAAGTTAAACCACAGCCTGAAGGTCATGGCCAAAGAGTAACAGTAGACCTAGCTGGGATCTAGATGCGTCTTCCTTTACACCCATGAATGTTCCAACAGTTGTGCCCTTGGCCCCGTTGTGTTCCACGGGCCTATGTCAGAAGTCACTAAACAGGGTACAGACTGGAATAACAGTATAGAGACAACTTAATTCTTTGAAACAGGAGAAAGGATTTTGCTGCTCCAATCAGCTGAGATGCATTGCTCCAGAGGGAATGAGTAGCAAGTTCAGACAGTGGACGACAGAGAGATTTAAGGCAAGCGCGGATGGTAGCCAGGTAAAACTCCCTGGATGTGCAGTTCGATACAGAGCTCCCTTCCCTGGGTGAAGAAATAGCAAATCTCTCAAAGAGGTCGGCAGTGCTTGGTAGTGCTTGGCCTGCCCAGTATTTCAGTGAAAGAAACAAGGGATTTTAGTCTGAGCCTGCATAGCTAACGCCTCTTCTTCCTGAATGATGAGCGAGCAGTGTGGGATTGCTTGTTCTAAATGCCTTAATAGAATGAAATCAGGGATGTCATCCCTCTTTTTTAAATGCTGATATCCATAGAGAGATGTAAATCTAATATTTTGACATGTTGAAATTAACAGCTACAATGGTTATTCGCTGGTTATTTGCATATGACTGTTTCATGTCCTGGGACCTTTTTAAAAGCTCAGAATATTTCCTGAGGAAAATTAGAAACCCAAGGAAATGGAATATGGGAAATGGATGCATTTACCTATGTGCTGTAGTGCTTTTTATTATAGGATGAGAGAATTTACTTACAGAAAATGGTCATGCTTTTACTTGTCATTCATTCATTGATTTGTTCATTCATTTATTTTTATTCCATAGTTTTTCTCTACAGGATTTTAGGCAATTTCCAAGGATAAATCCATTAGAAGAGAATGAAATAATTAAGGGACTGAGGTCATAAAAATGAAGTTGGCAAAATAAAGCAGGGATGGGGCAATCCCCGAAATGCTAATTATAAAGTATTATATGTTTAATAAAATTGAGATATAAATGAATTTTCCGGCTCTATGTAACCATGGGAAAAAAATACTATCTAATCAATAAGAAGATTTATGGTGTCTGTAGCAAAGGAGATGCTCTAACCTGGAAATAGCTTTACTTGATCCTATGACTAGAATACTCTGATATTTTTTTTTCCCCATAAGAGAAGCACTTTGAGATCAATGTGCCTTGCCCTTTGTCATACAACTCTCTGAATAAGCAGGTTTAACGTATAACAAATCTTCATTTTTAAATTCACCATAAAGACATGAAATTCATGTACTGAATGGATGCCATATCGAAGAGAATGATATAATAGTTTTTGAAGGGCCAGGAATTTTAATTGGCATAGGTAGACCTTTCATTACTAAGCAGAAAATACATGTAATTCATAAATTCACTATGAGGAGCAACTGATACATGGTAGGTGGTTTGCGTACGAGATAAAGATGCGCAGCGTATACACATGGCAGTGGTAGAAACAGTGGTAAAGGGATGCATCCGACCTACCTACCCACCTAAGCGGTGTGAACATGTATTCCTCAGTGCACTTAGGTGACAGGCAGCCATTAATTGGCTACTTGGCTTTCACATGCTGTCAATTAATCTTTAAAACCATTAAGGCCTGGCATGGCACTGGAGGAAAGCAATCACAGTAATCTTTCAAACTGGGAAACAAAGATTATTCTACTAATTAGTATCTTCTCTTTGCTGAAAGCAATTGAAATCCATGTTGGCATAAGCATGCAACTTTCAACAATTCTCCAAGGGCTTCCTTTCAATTATTAAAAAAAAATATTCCCCTTTCTCTTTTATATTTGCCTGTTCTCTGATCTTTCCTTAAATCTGTGTGTGTGTGTGTGTTTATGTCTATTGCAAAACATGGGATTTTTTTTTTTTTTTTTGGTCAGGCGAATAAGGATTTAATTATCACCAGAGATTCTTATTGAAAAGATTTAGGTGCTGGAAATTCTGCAAATCTCCTGAAATTTTATATAAAATATTTAGTGTACATACCTGCACTATTTCATCCTGTGAACGGTTACTGCATGGATATTACAGGCAAAGCACAAAAGTAAATACAGACAGAGGTGGCCACTGCCCTGAGCTTAATTTCTAGCTGAGGAAGTCAATATGAAACACGATCATTTAGCTACAGGGGATGATTCAAGCATAATAAATGTAATGAAGGTGAAGGATGAGTGCCATGGGGGCATGTAGCTAAGGGCAAGCCGGGAAATCTCTCCCTCGGAAGTGCCTTTTGACCTGAGTTCTGATGGATGAGCAGGGGTTAACCATGGGAAGGGCTGTGTGAGGGAAGGGGGGGAGAGGAGAGCTGATGAGGGGGTGTTGGGCCCCATGAAGCAGCATCTCCATCTCCGAAAGCTCTGAGAAGGAGCGTTTCATGGTCCAGGGTCTGAAGGAAGGTCCATTAGGCTGTAGGTACAGCATCTCTTTAGAAAAAGAAAGGGAAGAAGCCAAGCCACCGACTCCAGTGCGATGCTCTGCAGACTTTCTGTTAAAGAAAGTGAGACCGACCTAGGGATACGTGCTTCTGCGGAACCCGCGCCCTCAGACATTGCCTGGTGAGGCCACAGCCCGGGATTTTCAGCTGCCAGGCCGGGCTCTTGCCCAGTTTTGTACAGTCTACCCAGAGCTGCTCCTGGAATTCCCCCCACCTGCTTCCTCGCCTCTCCTCTCACTATGCAGAGAGCATCATCCGTTAGTGCAAAATGAGAATTAGAGAAACGGTACCTGCCCCGAGGAAAGTGGAGCACACCTGGCTCGGAAGACGTCTGTGGAGAGGGCAGTGTCCTACCTCCTGCAGCGTGTTATGCTTCTGTAAATACAGTAATTTGGTGGGGAGGGTAAAGGGACTGGGAGCTAAGGCTCCGTCCTGGTCCTGCTTGTTATACTGATGGCCAATCTGATAGCTTGTAAAATCTCAATTAACAAGATGAGGCAGAGAGAAATGCTAATCAATTCTATCAAAGAGCCTGGTGGGACCTTGTTTTGTATCCAAGATTAGCAAGATTAGCTCTCCAATAGTAGAGAGCGGGGATCCTGTGTATTCAAGCCACTAAATCGCATTGCCCACTGGCACATAGAATGATCTGGAACTGGTCCTGCGCTGGCAGGAGGTGTGTGCAGCTTTTTAATGCCTTTCATTTCAGAAACAGCAGCTCATAGTTGTGTGCTTATAAACACAGTATCTGCAAACTATAAGGCCTCTACAAAGCAGGATCCATTAAAAAAAAAAAAAATCCAGCTATTTAAGCCTGAAGCCACAGTTTAGGAAGTAAAGATTGGAAAAGTAACCTCTTTTTTTTTTTTTTTTGGTTCTCTAACAAAAGACAGTCTAATATTAAAATCACTGATTTTGTTTTGCCTCTGCTTATTGTTGTTAATGAAAGGGAGACACAATGAACAGCTTTCTTTACACCTGAGCTTTTGTGGGAACGTCTTTGTGGAAAGTGAGTAAGTCCGTCTTGCCCATGTAATTGTTGAGGGCCAGGTAATACGTAATTGAAAGACCTTATTCCATGATGCTTTGCACAGTAAATATTGAAGTTCCTAATGATGGTTTATAGAACTTCATGATGATTTTAGTGCTAACGTATCAAAAGAGATGAAAGTGAAATTAAGTCATGCACTGAAATATTATACAGCAGTCAAAAGGAATGAGTTCCAGTGGATACGACGATATGGCTGAGTATAGTTAATAAAAGAGTTTTGAAAGATTAAATACTGGCATGATAAAGCTTAAACATAAAAAAAAAACCACCATTGGGGTGCCTGGCTGGCTTAGCTGGTAGAGTGTGTGACTACTGATCTCTGGGTTGTGAGTTTGAGTCCCTCGTTGGGCATAGAGATGACTTAATAATAAATAGTTTAGGCAAAAGACATGAACGGACATTTCTCCAAAGAAGACTACACATGGCCAACAAGCACATGAGAACATGCTCGGCATCACTGGCCATCAGGGAAATACACATCAAAACCACAATGAGATCCCACCTCACACCAGTGAGAATGGGGAAAATTAACAAGACAGGAAACAACAAATGTTGGAGAGGATGCAGAGAAAGTGGGCAACTCAAGTGTTGGTGGGAATGTGAACTGGCGCAGCCACCTGGAAAACTGTGTGGAGGTTCCTCAAAGAGTTAAAAATAGACCTGCCCTACGACCCAGCAATTGCACTGCTGGGGATTTACCCCAAAGATTCAGATGCAATGAAACGTCGGGACACCTGCACCCTGATGTTTCTAGCAGCAATGTCCACAATAGCCAAACTGTGGAAGGAGCCTCGGTGTCCATCGAAAGATGATGGATAAAGAAGATGTGGTCTGTGTATACAATGGAATATTCCTCAGCCATAGAAATGACAAATACCCACCATTTGCTTCAACGTGGATGGAACTGGAGGGTATTATGCTGAGTGAAGTAAGTCAATTGGAGGACAAACATTACATGGTCTCATTCATTTGGGGAATATAAAAAATAGTGAAAGGGAATAAAGGGGAAAGGAGAAAAAATGAGTGGGAAATATCAGAAAGGGAGACAGAACATGAGAGACTCCTAACTCTGGGAAACGAACAAGGGGTAGTGGAAAGGGGAGGTGGGCAGGGGGTTGGGGTGACTGGGTGATGGGCACTGAGGGGGGCACTTGATGGGATGAGCACTGAGTGTTATACTATATGTTGGCAAATCGAACTCCAATAAAAAATATTAAAAAAAACTTTAAAAACTAAAAATGGTCAAAAGTAACTTTATATATGCAATAAAAGTATGTAAAAATAGATACGGGGAGAGATGACCATAGTATTCAGAATCATGGTTACCTTGGGTTGGGGGGAAGGGCAGTGGGATGATTAGGAAATGACATTGTTGGACATAGGTGGTTGCCCAAGTACTGGTTGTTCTTTTGGATGGTGGATTCCCAAGTGTTTACTTCATTTTTTTTTTTTTTTAATAATCAAATAGGGATGCCTGGATGGCTCAGCAGTTGAGCGTCTGCCTTCAGCCCAGGGTGTGATCCTGGAGTTCCAGGATCGAGTCCCATGTTAGGCTCCTGCATGGAGCCTGCTTCTCCCTCTGCCTGTGCCTATGCCTCTCTTTCTCTCTCTCTCTCTCTCTCTCTCTTTCTCTCTCTCTCTCCCTCTCTCTCTCATGAATAAATAAATAAATCTTAAAAAAACCCACATCAAATAGCCATAATAGATTGATTGCAGACATGACCTCAATTCTTCCTGTCTGTATATTTATGCTCTTTGCAGCATGACTTCAAAACGCTACTCTGCAAGGGAAAAAGGTCCCTGAGAGAGGACAAGAGTAACGCCCCTGACCCGGATGGCTAACTGTGCCTTAGCAGGTAGAGAGGAGAGGCGAACGTGGTCTGGCTTCTGTCCTCAACTGCAAGGCCAACGTGCAGCATTTGGAAGCTGCTTAGAGGGTCACAGACTACTTGGCAACGTCCAGTCGAGAGAAGCCACTGTGGCCATAAAGAACAGGTGGGAATTCCAAATTACAAAGTTTTCTCAGATTGTTTCCTTTCCTCTGAAAGCTGGGTGGCACTTTAAGATGTAGGATTTATTTTTTTTTTTAAGATTTTATATATTTATTCGTGAGAGACACAGGCAGAGGGAGAAGCAGGCTTCATGCAGGGAGCCCGATGTGGGACTCGATCCCGGGTCTCCAGGGTCATGACCTGAGTCAAAGGCATATGCTCAACCACTGAGCCACCCAGGTGCCCCTAAAGGGTAGGATTTCTTGAGTGAAACCGATGCACGGCTGTCTCCGGGGAGTGACCAGCATGCCACCGTGCTGGGAGGGGCCTTTTCACAAAGACATGGTTTTAACTTGTGCGTTTGCGTTATATCCCAGGTCTTCGCACAGTTGATCCTGCTATTGCAGCTGGTATTGAATCCTTTCCCCCTGCCCCCAACAATATTAATCAAGGAGGTTTGTGGGGTGAGGGGGAAAGAAAGTTATCTAAGTAGATTGAAAACCCGCCTAATTAGAAGACAAGGGGGTGGGTAGCAGTTGATTATTTAACAGTTTTGGAAAGCTCTGCGCCCTACGTGTTTCCGATTACAGCTAATACAGTCCTTCTTCCGCTGTATGGGTCTGGGCTCTTACCATGAGTACGTCTTTCGTTAGCAGGGCTTCTATCATTTAGGGGCATGAGGATGTCTGCTTGAAGTATTACGCTTCCCTGGGATATGTGCCTTTTACCAAGGAACCTTGCACAACACTCCCGTTCAATATACCTTTTGGTAATGAAATGTCAGATATTGATGGGATGAGAGGAGATAGCTGGAACAGAATTGTCTACCCAGGGTCTTTAAATTATACTGCATGTGGATGGATATATATACATATATATATATATACACGCTGTTTATATCTGAAGTTGGCCTATAAAAGGCCTGAAACACAACGTTCCAGCTGGGGCGCTTAAAAGTCATGTTGTTGCTATTTGTACTAAAATAGTATTAGGGGTGTTACTTCTAAAATGAAGTGTGGAATTTTTATTTTATTATCCAAGCCAGCCTCAGAGCTGTGCTGCTCAATAGGAAGGCAGGGGCTCATCAGCACATTGTTCTGGCAAGGATCCAGAGAGAAAGATAATAACTCATTCTGTTAGATCCCTACTGCTGGTTCAACCAAACATGAAGTCAGCTCGATTATCTATGCTGATGGAGGGGAAAAGTGACCTAAGTGATCAAAAACTAGAAAACACACACACACACACACACACACACCTCAGCGGATTGCTGTGAAAACACAATCTTCCAATCTTTTTTTTTTTAAGAGACCTAAGTGATCAAAAACTAGAAAATACACACACACACACACACACACACACACCTACCTCAGTGGATTGCTGTGAAAACACAATCTTTCAATCTTTTTTTTTTTAAGAGAATTTAAAAATTGCCCTTTCCAGTTCTTTCAAAATTCAACTGTTTTCCTTCCTTTCAGCTGGTTGGATGGGGAGTTAAGCATCACTTTGTATAATGTAAAATAATAGTATCAGTGGGAAACACACCAATAATATTTAGCATCTATAAAATACCTATTTTGCACTTGACGTATAGCTAGAAAGAAGCCCTTATTATTTCTACCTCATTTCTTGGGTATGTGTAGATGTGGATATCTTACTAGAGTAAAAGCTGGCAAAATTTGCTTATCCTGAAAGGCTAAACACGGATCATCTCATTGGGCAGTGGCATTCCCCATAGTCAGCGCACATACCCATTTAAGTATTGTACTACGTACAGAGTATTTATTCTTAAAAATCAAATAATATTAAAATAGAACAATGGGTTATAAAAAATAAGAAAAAAATCGTAAGAAAATCGTAAGAAAAAAAATCATAGCCACTTCCTTCCTTCCTTCCATGAAGTTGGAATCCTGGCTCCACAGATAAAATGATTTTGTGATCGTTTAGGTCTTTCTTGGGGCACTTATGCCAACGATGAAATTAAAACATGACCTTACACTGGTCTATTTGACTCTCTCTCGTGGAAGGTTAGGATTTGCAGTCATGGGTTCTCAGATTGGTCATCTATTCCTCTATGACAAACTACTCCCCAATCTAATAGCTTACGCCTGCAAATGGTTAGTCGGTGCCTGAGGGCCAGGTGTCTGGGAGCTGCAGAGCTGGGTGGTCGGGGCTCAGGGACCCCCATGAAGTTGCAGCTGAGCTGTCCCGGGGGGCTGCAGCCTTCGAAGCTTTGAAGGGAGCTGGATGGTCTGAGTCTAAAGAGGATCCCTCCTGAGGCCTCTGGAAAGAGGTTCCAGTTCTTCACCACGTGGGCTTTACTGCACAGGATCCCAAGGATTCTTAAGGCTGAGCGGCCGACTACCCCCAGCATGGGCACAGGTGTTCTGGGGTTTGCATTTTATGACCTAATCGGGGGCATGGTGTACCGTCGTTTCTGCCACATACTATTTGTCATACAACTAGTGTGATGCAGGAGGGAGCATTTCTTTTTCTTTTTCTTTTTCTTTTTCTTTTTCTTTTTCTTTTTCTTTTTCTTTTTCTTTTTCTTTTTCTTTTTCTTTTTCTTTTTCTTTTTCTTTTTCTTTTCTTTTTCTTTTTCTTTTTCTTTTTCTTTTTCTTTTTCTTTTTCTTTTTCTTTTTCTTTTTTTACTAAGAAAAGCAAACATTTACTTCAAATTGCAGTATAGGCTTCTCAATCACAAAAAGAAAGAAAAGAACAGTGATCTGACAGTGGTCACATCCTGTGCAAAAAAACTTGATACAAAAACAGTAACACAAGGTGTCTGAGCTGCTTAAGTTGCAGGGGGAAAAAGGAAATACAGTAGCTGAAATATGGCACTCCTGGGAATCAACTTCTAAACCAGCAGAATGCCTTTGAAATGATTAAATTTATGTGTGTATTAGTAAGAAAGCCCCACCACCATAAGTAGTACAGTATTCAAAAATTAAAAAAAAAATTTAATCTATCTAAGATAGTATATTTGTCCTGTTAGACCTCTTTAAGTGCAGAAGGTGGTTCATGTTTTGCCTTTTTTTAAAATTAAATAACTGCCCATATGCTTTATAAAGTGCCACTCAATTGCAGGCTCCGAGCCCCTCCAAGGGGCTATCACAGTTGGCGACACCCTTCCCTTCCCTACCCCGTGTCTGTCCAACATGGTTACATTACAATATTCTTTAGATCAACGCTCGATTTATATCATCATGGCCATGGGAAGTAAGATTCCGAGACTTCACATGTCTCAGAATATCTATCCTAACTCAATTGGTCTGGGCACAGAATTCTAGGATGAAAATAATTTTTTCCCACAGAATTCTAAAGACATGACTCGATTTTTGTGTATCGTTTGTGGTTGCTTTTGGAAAGTCAGATTCCTTTCCTATTCTCAATTCTTGTATACTTCTTTATGGAAGATTTTTAAGGTCTTCTCTTTATTTTTAGCGTCTTGAAATTTTTCTGTGGTGTACCTCATAAGGTTGCAAATAATATACAGGATACCCAGTTAAATTTGAATTTCAGATAAATAACAAATACTTTTTTTTTGTAAAAGTATGCCTAAATATTGCATATGATATATTAGGTTAAAAGATTGTTGTTTATTTGAAATTTAAATTTTAATAGGCACCCTATATTTTTATTTGCTGAATCTGCCAAACCTAGTATCTCAGAATAATTTATTCTACTCCCTTCCTCCCCGCCCTCCCTCCCTTCCCCACTCTGCCTCTCTTTAATCTCGCTCTCAACTGTGTGGAAAACCCTGTTACTCATTTTAGGGAGATGAAATAAGATCATGTGTAAAATATCATCTCCCCTCATTCTCAGTTCAGCGCCTCACCCATATGCTGTCTTCTGGGGAGAGGGAAGGGTATTTCTGGTTGCAAGTAGTAAGGATGGGACTCAGTTTTACAAAGTCCCTATTTTAGATTTTCATTTTTGACCACTGGTCTGGCTTCAGTCACAACCCAAATACCGTCTTCCCTGATGCTTTATGGCTCTAATTTGTGCACATGTCAGTGGTTGTGTGATTTGAACTGGCCTGTATATTTTTGTCATTCTTGCACAGGCTTCTTAGTGAGTTAAGATTGCATTCTTTCCTTTTCCCCAAGTTTTCTGAACTTTCTTATTGCTTGTGTTAGTTTGAGGTTGAATTTAAGCAGCAGACACTATGTTGGTCTTAGATGTGTCAGAAGCAGATTGCTTCTGGTAGTACAGGCCTGTGAGAAAAAGTGTGGAGGACAGAGGAGGAAGCTGTAAGATCATTTTGCAGGTTGGACACTTGAGAGAGAGAGAGGGAGGAAAGTTGAGTGGGAGAGTCTTTTTTTAAAGATTTATTTACTTATTCGAGAGAGCGCACACACGTGCATGCATGTGGAGGTGAGGGGCAGAGAGAGTCTTAAGCAGACTCTCCACCCAGGGTGAGATCTCACGATGCCGGGATCAAGACCTGAGCCCAAACCAAGACATTTAACTGACTGTGCCACTCAGGCACCTGGCGTAGAAGAGTCTTAAACAGACTTTCTAAGTCAAACTTACAAAGTAAATTTGATGGGATCCATAGCCAAAGTCACCCATCAAAGAAGTCCCACACCTCCTGAGACTTAACCTGCATTAGTATTTCTGCAAAGTTCACTCCTTGGCCAAGAGCAGCCTGTGGGAAGTGTGGCCTCAGGGTAAATGTGGGGATGCATTTTGGGGTGCAACAGCTGGGCTGCAAAGCTCACTCCTTGGCCAAGAGCAGCCTGTGGGAAGTGTGGCCTCAGGGTAAATGTGGGGATGCATTTTGGGGTGCAACAGCTGGGCTGTTGGTCATTTATGCTTTGCACCATAGGCGATCTGAGAGGTGCATTTGCACCTCGGTTCTACTGCTACTCTCCCACTCATTCCGTCCCTGTGGTTCACGTCAATATCCACACACACGCATATGTATTAGCACAGGATTGTGTATATTATACACGTGCATCATCATGGGGTGGCGTATATAGATATATGCACACATATAGACACAGGGCATATGTATATATGTACATAGACTTGTGTATGCTAATACACAAGAATCTACATGTAAATCATATGTGATATGTATTTGTTTTATATACATAAGCATTCCCAAATTATGAAGTTTTACCTTCCAAAGCTGTGTGGCATTTTAAAAATTAGTATTTGTCACCTGGGAGTACTTTATGGCTGTGATGGAGGGAGTAAGCTCTTGCAATGACTTTAGTTACTCCTGTCATTGCCCCTATATTGATGAGGGAATGGAGTGTATTGAAGAAAATTCCTCAAGATCACACAGCCAGTTAGTCGAAAAGCTAGGATTTGAATCTAGATAGTCTGACCACTTCGCCCTTATATTTTCCACTGAAATATGTTATCCCATTTCCATGGTGTAGTTTTGGTCTATAATAAGCTTTGTACATCCAGGTTCAAAGGTAGGTTTGGTTAATGGATCTAGAATCATTTATGAGACACATCTGAACACCTAGCATTTCACTGATAAGATTTCATTTGTGGAAAATTATACTTAATGAGAAACCTGGCACCTCTTCTGTATAGAACAGATTACCCCCCAAATCATAGTGGCTTGAAACAACAGTAATTACTTATTATCTCTTATGGTTTCAGTGAGTCAGAAATTGAGTCAGGGCACAGTAGGGAGGGCTTCTGTGTCATCTGAGATACTTGAGAGTATCAACCGCAAGAATCAAAGGCTGGGGACTGGGGATCATCTGTAGAGACGTAACTCTTACAAGTCTAATTGCTGATGTCTGTTAGCTGAGGCTTGGGTGAAAGTGTAGCTCAGTACACCCCCAGGGGGCTCTCCCATGTGGCCTGGGTTTCCTCACTATTAGTGGATGGCTAGCTTCCAGAGCAAGCATCTCAGAGAATGAAATGGAAGCCATATTGCCGCCCCCTTTTTTTTTTACCTGCTTTCCAAAGTTGCATAACATTATTTCTGCCTCATTTTATTGGCCAAGGTAGTTACAAAACTCCACTCCTGCTTAAATTTTAAGAGGAAGAAAAAATAGACGCCTTTCTGTTAATGAAGATGTGTCTACATTCCATGGTAGGAAGTGCAGGTTGGATGGGATATCTCTGTCTATCTACCTATCCATCCATCCATCCATCCATCCATCCACCCATCCATCCACCCATCCATCCATCCATCCATCCATCCATCCATCTTCTATTATCTATCCTCTGTCTAATTATCTATCTGCTTTAATATAACTGCCTTTGGAAAATATATTCTACCTCATATCTTCAAATGAAAATTAATTGGAAACCTGGATAGGACTCACTTGGACCCTCTGGAGAGTGCAATGTAAATTCCTTAATATACCCACCAATTGTAGTGACACTTTATAAATACTCTAAAAGTGATGCTGCCTTAAATTAGAGAAGACGTTGAGGAAATTAATCTTTTGTTAAGACTTGCCTCCTATAGGGCAGCTTCTCTTGGTTTGAAATAGCGCTGTTTGGTCTTTCAAGATGCCATCGTCTCCAGGGCAGTGGTTAAAGAGCCTAAGGTTTGGAGCCATTCATGCTGAATTTTAAAGCTCAAATAGTCATATTTACTAGCTTTTTACCTCGGGCAAGTTGTTTAATTCCACTACGCCTCAGTTTCCTCTTCTAGGAAAGGATAATAACACCTCGCGGAAAAAGGTTGTATGCTTTAATGAAGTAATACATGGCCCAGCATAAGTCATCTTTATGTTGCCCTCCATTTAGAAACAGACATGGAAGGGACACTCCTTTTAGGCTCAGTCCATAAAGGACGAAAATCTTTCAAGCCGTAATTCACTTATCACAAAGATTTCACATAGGTAATGCTAAAAAAAAGAAAAAAACCTCACTCGAAAGGGGTAAAAATATATTGGCTTGTATCGTATTTGTATAACCTGAATAAACATTTGAGGGCAGCCCAGAAAGACTGCCCAGAATTCTGAATTGTGGAACACTCACTAATTCATTAACAATAAAAAAAATTTGCCGAGTGCCCGCTGCATGCCAGGCATCTAGCTGAGAGCTGGGCATAAGCACTGAGCAAGGCACACGTGCCCTAGTAAACACACACATAAGGGAACCACTTGTATATTGAATATTGTTGTTGTGTTAGATGTTGTTTCTCCTGCGTCTATCCCTCGGGTCTTGAGGATGCATCCTCCTTTCTCCGTGCTTCTTCCTTTAAGAGCTTTATTGCTTCACATGTTCATTCCACACGATGATCATCTAGGCCTTCCTTTCCCTTTAATCTAGCTTAGCACTTTGGGGGGAATTGGAGCGTGGCAGCTGTCTTACAGGGAGACACAGCAAGTTCGAGTCCTCCATCGAGCAGCACATAACAGCTGCTTGTTTAGCCTCCGCTGCACGTAGAACATATTGAGTTCTACGGCATTTCTGGAATAAGACTGGAGTTTGAAAAGAAAGAGGGAAATCACATCCATTGAAACTGAAATACTTCCCACTTCACGTTTTAGTTAGCATTCTGTTTTATTTTTATTTTTATTTTTTATTATTTTTTTATTTTTTTCCCATAAAGAGGTGCACACAATAACCCCAGGCGAAAACACAGAAAGCAATTCAGTCCTTGGTGTGCCTGGACATGCCTGCTGGAGGCTCCCCGGCTATGCTCCTGAGTCCTGGTGCCCGGGGTACTGAGGAAGAGGGCTGGTTTCAGAGATTCCCACAAGCATACATCATGCATTTCCCCTCGGGGTGAACACTTAAGCTGTCCATACTCTTAACACTTCCTTCGTCTCAAAGTTGTCTTCTATCAAATAGTCTGGAATCATCATCAAATGAGCATGTAGCGCTCCTCCGTGCAGCAAATATTTCTGATTACAGAGAGGAGTTGCTAGAAAGTAGCCTAAGTGCTCTCCTTTCCCTGTTATTACGGGCTCCGTGCACTGTGCCAGGCAGGTGGTTGGTGGAACAGGACACGTGTGCATTTTAGATTTCAGAGTTTTGTGCGGCTCCCACTGTGCTTACTATTGGCTGTTTTTTGTGCTGATAAATTAGACTCTGTTCAGTGTTTCAGTACCTCTTCTTTGTTCTTTGGTAAAATGTATTTTGATCGGGATAATTAAAGAAGAGATACTCATGAGCCAACGTTAGATAAATCAACACTGATTCCAGCAAAAATATTTGCTTTCCGCAGCCACCCGGTTGCCATTTATTAGTGTATTGTGTCAAAAGCAGCAGGCTTGAAAATGATGGTTCCACTTTAATTAAAATAAAACCGAGGTTTAAAGTAGAAAATCATCCACGCCGCTTACTAATTTTTATCTTCTGGAATGATTCCTGAATGATCTGATATTTCTTCGATCTGAATGTTCTTCCTACTGTCAAAACAGCTACCACTTTTTTAAAGACGTCTTACGTGCAGAGCACTGGGCCAAGCACTTCCTAGGTAAAACCCTATGAGGTAAGAACTGCTACTTCTCAGTCTTCTAATGCTCAGAACCCAGTGGGTCAAAATGACTGGGACATATGAAAATGATGAGAGGTTTCTGTTGTTACTGAGGCGGTTGTCTCTGCTGGGTGTTAAGAGAAGAGAGGAGGGAACAAGAGAAGTCAGGTGTCTGTCATGTGCATCTCTGAATTCCTCCCTCCAGGTAGAGCCTGATGCCAACCAGGCGTTGTGCTGCTCGCAAGGTGACCCACCCCTGGTGGCTGTGCTGGAAAGTAACCCGTAAACACGTTCTTACAGCAGGATATGATCATTGCTGAAGGCTTAGGAGGTGCTGTTGAAGGGTTTATTAAATGGATGAATAAGTTTACAAAGCTGTGGGGTAAGGCAGTGGGGGGCAGGGGGAACCGTCATTGTTATTCACGAGATTTAAGTGCTAGAACTGGTAGACATAGGCAAGGCCACGAGGGATGTTCGCAATCACCATGCACATCATTGAAGTATCTTGAAATATCTGCAAAGATGGTCGGCTTTTCCAGAAGAGAGCGTGTGAAAATAATTCAGACATGCATCTAGGAGCAACTAGATTAGTTGGATCCAATCAAAGAACAGACACAGTAGTGTGCTGAGAACGTAATCATGCTTGAGAATTAGGTAAGGTGTATATTTTGTTCCAGGAACGTGGATTGTGAGACTCCATTTAAAGAGAATAGTTTAGGGGCGCCTGGGTGGCTCAGCGGTTGGGCATCTGCCTTCGGCCCAGGGTGTGATCCTGGGGTCTGGGATCGAGTCCCACATCAGGCTCCCTGCTTCTCCCTCTGCCTTTGTCTCTGCCTCTCTCTCTCTCTCTCTCTCTCTCACGAATAAATAAATAAATCTAAAAAAAAAAAACACCCACAAAGAAATAATAGTTTAGTGAGACAAGAAAACAGACCTACTTGTCTCTTAGTGTGGTAGGAAAAACAGCCCTGCATGTCCCTATGATTCCATCAGTCCAAATCTATGGTTGTCATGCAGCCTCAGCTAGCTGAGACGTGGACCCCAAACTTTTAAGAGAAGGAAGCCCCAAACTGTATTGCATGATAAACCTAAAGTACTTGAAAACTCGTAATTGTCTCTTTTGTGAATGATCCTACTTAATCTTTAGAAAATTCGATGTTAAATTTTAAGATGATGAAATAAATGAAACCCATAGTATTCATAGTTTTATGTTATATTTGGAAATAATCTGTGCATGTTTCATATTTTGGGTGCTGGTAACATTTAAAAGAATTTGGCATTTTGAGAGTATAATTTGGCAATTTAATGTTTCTCGCAGATTAGACTTGTGATTCCAATTAAAAATTTGTCACCTAGTAATTGTGAATTTTTTAGAACAGGATTTTCCTAAATTGGTAAAAAGTGTTGGTATGTTAATGAGAGATTAAGATGGACTATTATAAAGCTTAAATTTTTATATTTATAAAAACTACATCAGGGGCACCTGGGTAGCTAGTGGTTGAGTGTCTGCCTTCCGCTCAGGGTATGATCCCGGGGTCCTGGGATCGAGTCCTGCACTGGACTCCCCACGGGGAGCCTGCTTCTCCCTCTGCCTGTGTCTCTGCCTCTCTCTCTCTTCTCTCATGAATAAATAAAATCTTAAAAAAAAAACAAAACAACCTACCTAAGTACTTAGGAAGATTTGTTTACTAGATAATTAATGTACTTAAAGTTAAAATGCAACATGCTAAATTTATAAAGGCAGGATAAAGCATTTAAGGGCATTTAAATAAATAAAATGTCTCTTAAGAGTAATTATTAAATTTATTAGGTTTATAAATAGAATAAGATTAGTATACTTAAAAGTGTTTGGAAGGATTAGGATTTTAAAATTGTAGAATTAATTATATATTAATTATATAAATTCTGAATAATATTTTCTTTATACCAAAGCTACCCTCAAAGACACCCCTCCCATTTTGCTATGTGTTTCTTTAAGAGTCAGTTAAATTATACTAGAAGGTATAAAGCGCAAGAGCAGTTCTTTCTGATTGTTTTAGTTGTTTGAAAGGGATATTATTTAATCTAAATATTTAAGTCATGTAATTAAAAGGAAATACATATCTTTTGAACGAAGAGCTTTTCTTACATACCTTTGAAAGTAATGTCAGCTTTCAGATAGGTTACTTTTATTAATTTTTTTTTATTCCTGAATGTGTTTTTGTCATATTCACAAAAAAATAAACCCTTTCCAATGGTTAATTAAGAGTTTATACTCAGACACTGTAGTTCTGAATAAACCATTTCTCAATAGTTCGTGCCATCTACTGAGGTTCTGTTTTTCTCAAAATCTTTAGGCCCCTTTTTCCCTCGGAACACTCCCACTCATTTCAGGGGTCCATTCTCTGCTAGGACGCTCTGTAAGGGACCAAATGTAATTCAGTAACTACCAGACGTGGTATTAGGACAGCTGTGGACGCTCGTGGAGGTAATCTCCCGGCTTCCAGCTCATACTAGTAATGCAGGTATGCTGCAAAGCAGAAGCACTCTCTGCATCAGGTGTTCTGCAATTTAAACGCTGACTCTTAGACATTTTGTCAAATTTCCACTGTAAATTTTCAAACAGACCAAATTGCTTGTTGGAAAAGTCTCCTGCGGGGACACTGTTTTTGCACACACTGAAAATAACGTCACAACCCAGGCTGTAAGGCTCTTCCTCAGTGACCCGTTATTTCTGTAGGTTCGACCTTAGTTAAGGTGCTGGAAGATAATCTTGCTACTGCATCTATGTCCGTGAGGAAATAACCGTGATGAAGAAAAATAAGAGCTTTATTGAGATGTGATCCACGTGGCCACCATTCACCTGTTTAAAGAGTGCAATTCAGTCTTGTTGTTGTTGTTTTTTTTTTTTTGTAAGTACATATTGTGCAAGCATAAGCATCACCACAATCTAATTCAGAATATTTTTCATCATCCCACAAAAGAACCCCAGAATGCTTTCACAGTTACTCGCCATTTACCCCATTTCCCCATTTCCATCCCTAAGGAAACACTAATCGGATCCTTGTCTGGAAAGCTCTGCCTATTCTGGACATTTCATATACATGTTACAATATTGTCAGAGGTGTACTCAGAGGACCAGACCCCCACTGACCTGTGCCCTGGACCCAGGCAATCCGGCTTCTCACCCCCACCCCCGTCCTCACAGTGTGTGTTTTGGCCACCATTTCCTCGGTGGGAACTGTTCCAAGGTCATGGCCTTGAGAGCAAAGTGTTGTTGAGACCAACTGGACAGGAGGTTGTGACTGAACCCAGTTAAGTCCTCCATATGAATTTTTAAGATTCCGGTGGGCAGGTGTGGACATCTACTCCTCTGGCAGCTGCCCTAGACAAGCCTCGGAGGGTTGCCCCATTCAACTTGCTGTCTACCAGTTTGGAGTTGATTTGTCTCTTTCTTGGGCCTCTTCTATCACCCTTTGTATGGGGCCAGTTTACAAACCAAAAACATGTGGACCCTCGTGATTGGGTTCTTTCACTTTGCATAATGTTTTCAAGGGTCATCCATTTTGTAGTATGTATCAGTATTTCATTCCTTTTTTTATGCTGAAAAATATTTCACTGTATGGATACAGCACATTTAATTTATCTGCTCATCAGTTGATGAAAATTTGGATTGTTTTTGCTGTTTGGATCTTATGAATAGTGTTGCTATGGACATCAGTATAGCAGTTTCTGTGTAGATAAAAGTTTCATACTTTGCAAATATTGTTTCCCATTATCTGAGTTGTCTTTGAGCTTCCAGGATAGGATCTTTCAGTGCCAAAAAAAAAAAAAATGATGAAGTCCAATATATCTATTTTTTCTTTGCTGATATGTTCTTTTGGTGTCATAACTAAGAACTGTGCCTAGTCCAAGGTCACCCAGTTACACATCTATGTTTTCTTTCTTTCTTTCTTTCTTTCTTTCTTTCTTTCTTTCTTTCTTTCTTTCTTCTTTTCTTTTCTTTTTTTTCTTTTCTTTTTTCTTTTTTTTCTTCTTTCTTTGTTTCTTTCTTTCTTTATCTTTGTTTTCTTCTTTCTTTCTTTCTTTCTTTCTTTCTTTCTTTCCTTCTTTCTTTCTTTCTTTCTTTCTTTCTTTCTTTCTTTCTTTTTCTTTCTTTCTTTCCTTTTTCTTTTCTTTTCTTTTTTCTTTTATTTTCTTTCTTTTCTTTCTCTTCTTTCTTTTCTTTTCTTTTCTTTCTTTCTTTCTTTCTTTCTTTCTTTCTTTTCTTTTCTTTCTTCTCCTTCTTCTCCTTCTTCTCCTTCTCCTTCTTCTTCTTCTTTTCTGTTTTCTTCTTAGAGTTTTGCAGTGTTAGCTCTTATATTTAGGCCTTTGATCCATTTTGAGTAAGGATCCGTTTTATGTCTGAACTCTTAATTCTGTTACATTGATATTTATATTTATCCTTATTCCAGTTCCATACTGTCTTGATTAGTGTAGTTTTGCGGTCAATTTTGAAATCAGAAAGTGCAAGTTGAGTAGAAGTGGTGGGAGTGGATATTCTTACTTATTCCTAGTATTAGAGGGAATGCATTCAGTCTTTTCCATTAAGTATGCTGTTAGCTGTAGGATTTCTACAGATGCCTTTTTTCATATTGAGGAAGTTTTTTTTTTTTTACCTTATTATTAGTTTTTTGAGTGTTTTTTTTTTCATGATGACATCGGAATTTGTCAAGCTTTTTTCTGTGACTATTGAGATGATTATGTATTTTTTCCTTTTCATATTGATGTACCATATTAATTAAATTTAATGTTCAATCAACATTCTATCTTTGGGATAGACCATGTTTAATCATTTTTATGTCTTGCTGGATTCTCTTTGCTAGAATTCTATTGAGAATTCTTGTGCCTTTATTCATGATATTGTTCTGTGTTTTCTTTCTTCTTCTTTTATTAATTAATTAATTAATTTATTTGTTTATGTGATGTCTATCTCTGGTTTTGGCATCAGGGTAACACTTGCCTCATGGAATGAGTTGGGAAATCTATCTTCCTTTCTTGTTGTAAGGGTTTCTGAAGAATTAGTATTAATTTCTCTTTAAATGTTTGGTAGAATTCACCAATGAGGTTACCTGGCACTGAGATTTTCTTTGTGAGAAGTTTTAAAATCACTAATTCCATCCCTTTACTTGCTATTAGTCTATTCAGATTCTCTGTTTATTCTTATTTTTGTACTTCCTGCCTTTCTAGGAATTTATCCATTTCAACTAAGTTGCCAAAATTGTTGCCCTACCATTGTCATTGGTAAATTCTCACTTTCATTCCTGATTATAAAAATGTGAGTCCTTTCTCTCTCTCTTTTTTACCCTAACTAAAAGTTTTCAATGCTGTTGATCTTTTTAAAGACCGAACATTTGGATTTGCTTATTTTCTCCTTTTTAAAAAATAATTTCTTTTCCATTAATTTTTGTCATAATTTTATTATATCCTTCCACTGCTATAGTTTTAACTGCTTTTTCCCCCCTCACTGCTTTAAGATGAAAGTCCAGGTTATTGATTTGATATATTTCTTCTTTTTAAAATAGCACTTATAGGTATAATTTTCCCATCTATGCAGGATTTTTGCTGTATCTACTAATTTTTGATATGTTTTATCTTTGTTTTCATTCATTTCAAAGCATTTTATAATTAATCTTGTGGTTTCTTCTCTGATCCATTAGTTATTTAAAAGAGTGTTTCTTAATTTCTATGTAATTGTGAATTTCCAAAATTTCTTCCTTTGCTTATTTCTAATTTAATTCCATTTTAGTCAGAGGTTATATTTTATATGATTTTAATACTTTAAAATGTGTTGAGGAATCTTTAATGGCCAACATAAAGTTTCTACTGGAGAACTTTCTATGTGCACTTTAAAATAATTTGTATTCTGTTGGTTTTGGTTGAAATGTTGGTCAGGTCTAGATGCGTTCTAATGTCTAAGTCTTTTATTTCTTTTTTGACCTTCTGTCTAGTTCTTCTCTCCTTTACTGAAATTGGCTATGGTAGTCTCTAATTATTACTATTATATTTATTTTTTAATTAATTTTTTTATTGAAGTTCGATCTGCCAACATATAGCATTAATACCCAGTGCTCATCCCATCAAGTGCCCCTCTCAGTGCCTGTCACCCAGTCACCCCATTCCCCCACCATCTCCCCATTCACTATCCCTTGTTAGTTTCCCAGAGTTAGGAGTCTCTCATGTTTTGTCACCCTATCTAATTTTTCCCACTCATTATCCCTCCTTTCCCTTATAATTCCTTTCACTATTTTTTATATTCCCTGTATGAGTGAAACCATATTACTATTATAAATTATCTATTTTCTTTTAAATTCTGTCAATTTTTCTTCATGTCTTTTGGGACTCTGCTGTTAGGTGTATATATGTTTATAATTATAATATTTTCTTTATTGATTGTCACTTTCTCATTTTAATATGCTCCTCCTTATTTTTAATAACATTTTATTTATTTATTTATTTTTAGTATAAGAATGCTTGTAGCTAAACGGTGGGCCAGTTACCTAATCAAGTCACATTTTAAATTGATTTTGTCCTAGTATAGCCACACCAGCTTCCTTATGGTTGCTGTTTGCATGATATATCCTTTTCCATCTTCTTACTTTTCTATCTTTGAATCTATCGTGTATCTCCAGGAGATAGCATATAGATGGATCTTGTTTTTAATCCAATCTGACAAGTTTCTGTCTTTTGACTGGATTTTTTTAAGCCACTCAAATTTAATACTATGATTGATATAGTTGAATTTATGTCTGCCCTTTTATTTTTGCTTTCAATAAATCTCATGTCTATTTTATTCCTCCATTCTTCTTTTATTCCTCTAAACTTCCCTTGTATTGCGTATTTTCTAGTATATGACATTTTAATTTCTTTTATGTGTTTTTGTCTATGCTTTTTAAATTATTTTCTTAGTGACTGTTCTAGGACTTACCATATGCAGTTTCCTTATCAGCACATGCTTTTGATTTATTTTAATTCTGGTGAGACAGAAATTACTTCTATGTAGCTTTATTTCCTCTTCCCCATTTTTGTGTTATTATCATTGTACATTTCATATATATACATGAGCAAAACCATCAATCTGTTATAATAATTACTTTATATACTTTTACATTTTTAAAAAAAGTTGAGAGAAAAAGGAGAACAAGTATGTATTTATAGAGTTTGCTATTAATTTTTTAATTCGCCATTTCTGTTTCTCTTTTGGTCTTTTGGATTTGGTTTATTACTAATGTCATGTTCATACTTCAGTACAGCTGTGCTCTTTTTCACCTCTTTTGCATTATTATTATCACATATATTTTTATATGCTGTAATCCCAAAATATAATTATATTCATATTGTTTCATAAAATTCCTTTATAAATTACTTAAGAAAGGTGAAGAAATATGTACTTATATTGTTTTTAATAATTCCATAGTTATCTTTACCTATGTCTGTGTGTGTGTATATATATGCTAATTACTATCTGGTTCTTTTGCTTTCAGCCTGAAAAACTTACTTTAGTACTTATTGTAAGACATATTTGCTGGAAATGAATTCTCTCCATTTTTGTTTATTTCAGAAAGTCTATATTGCCTTCATCCGAGTCTTATTGTTGCTGAATATGAGATTCCCCCCACCCCACCCCCAGCACTTTGAACACACCATTCCACTTCATTCTGGCCTCCAGTGTTTCTGGTGAAAAATTGGGTATTGGCTTTATTGGAGTTCCCTTGTAATGACAAGTTCTTTTTCTCTTGCTGCTTTGAAGATTTTCCTCCTAGTTTTTGGTTTTCTATGTTTCGAGTATGATGTGTCTAGTTGTGAATCACTTTGCATTTGGTCTCTTTGAAATTCATTCAGCTTCTTAGATGTATAGGTTAAGGATTTTCCTCAGATTTGGGAAGCTTTCACTCATTATTTCTTTGAATATTTTCTGTCCTTTTATTTCTTTCAGGTACTCTTATTATGCATATGTTGGTACACTTAACAGTGTCCCACATTTCTCCATGGGTTTGTTCATTTTTCTTCATTTATTTTCTTTCTATTCTTCAGATTGCAAAATCTCTATTGATCTATCTTTAAATTTGCTCTTTTTTTTTCCTTCTGTCAGGTTAAATTTGCTATTGAAGCCCTCTAGTGAAATTTTTAGTGCAGTTATTATACTTTTCAACTTCAAAATTTCCATTGTGTTCTTTTTATAATTTTATACTTTAATTTGTATTAATTTTATAGTATCTATCAATAATTCTCCTTTTTAGTGAGACATTGTCATGAAGTTTTTGCTTCCTTTGTTAAATATGGTTCCTGTTAGTTCTATGACTACATTTTTAACTGCTGATTTGATGTCTTTATGTCCAAGATCTGGTTCATAGGCCATTTCTCTTGCCTGCCTATTCCCCCTTGGGTCCCCTGTTCTTGTTTCTTTACATGGTTCATAATTTTTAATTGACTACTGGGTAATAAATTGTATGAATTCTCCCCCTCACTCCAGAGCTGTTGATATTGTTTCTTTAATGTTTTGAGACTTTGCCTGTTTTCATGAAGTTTGTTTCCCCATGGTGTGAAACCTCTGCCATTATGTCTCAATGGGAGAAATCTTAACCTATGCAAATCACACTGGTGTGATGGTTCTTTAGCAGGGTCTTCTTTGACTGTTTCTTGCCCTGAGCACTTGATTAAGTCAGCTGCCTCTTGGTATTATACTTGGCTCTTATGCTTTACAAATTGTTATCTGAGTATTGTTTTAACAAAACCCTGAGGCATGAATTACTCCACAGTTTGATCCAATTAAACTCAAACTCCTTGCAGACTTAATTTTAAAGCCAGTCTCTGAGATTGATTATGACTCTAGGAGGACTCTTCTTGGCAGTCTCTTTTTCTGGTTCTTTTTGGTAAACTAGTTGTCATCTGATTTAACAAGAGTTACTAGCCTCCTCTTAGTTGCTCACCACCAAAATCTTCATTGTTTTGAGAGCACTCTTGGACTTTAACTTTCTCACAGTCTGTCCTTATGGCCTACCTGTCTCCCCCTGGATAGTCTCTGAGGCACTATTCCATACCTCGTGTGGGACAGTATCCTACTTATCCCAAAGAGACATTACTTCTTATGATCAGTATACTAGGAAGAGGTCATAGCTTGCTGGCATTGAACCTCTAGATTCTAGAGGGTGATTGAGGTCTCTGTCTTCTTGGTCACACATGAAGTACAACCTCTGCCTAATGATTAGTAACTGGGAGAAATTGGAGCCCCATATCCCTTGACTGTATTTTCTGGAATTTAGCCTCAGTAACATGGAGCTTGGGGTTATGAGAAATGCTAGTGGCCTGCCCATCCACTGTGAGCTTAGCAGAGAGAGGGAGAACCATCTTCTTGGTTACATCTACCAAGATTAGAGCTTTCATCATGCTGACTGGGGCCAGGGAAGGAGGGAGCAGGAAAAGGCTCAAATGTAATAGATTTTTACTGTTCATACTCAGATACAGTATATTTTCTTGATTATGTGTTTCTTAACTTTCTTTGTGCCCTTGGGATAATGTTTGGAGCACCTAATTTTTTTTTAATATCATTTTCATCAATTGTGATTGTTTCTTTAGAGAGCTGGTCCATAGAAAACCTCATACTACCAATCTGGAAGTGATCAATAACAATTATTTTAAATTCCCTCCAAAATTTATGCTTAACCAGGCAGCAGTAGAAAATAAAAACATCAAAAAAAAAAAGAAAGAAAAGAAAAACATCAAAAACTTCTGTCTTTAATATATGTGCTTCTATAATTTTAGCATATGCCATATTGACTATTTATTCTGGTTGTATCAGTGACCATACCAGGATGGTTTGTCTTTAGGCAACACTGGATGACAACTTTACCATATAAAATCAAGTAAAAATCATTTAATAAACTAAATAGTCAAAGAAACAAATATTAATGGATCTTAGGGAATATCCAAATTTCCTGTCGAATAGGGGCATTTATTCATTTATTCATTCTACAACCTAGATTGAGTGTTGGTGGGTAAGAATTATCCAGAGGAAGCTTGGGATTTCATGGGAGGAGTGGGGAAGAACAAAAGATCATGACTCTCCAGAGAGAAAGCAAGAGGGAGTAACAGGTCTGAGAGAGCATATGGGCTTAAGGAATAACAAGAAGTTTCCTATGACTGGATTGTAAACTGAGAGGCAAAATATAATAAGATATTTGACTATATATTTAGGAATGGCTAGCGGAAGAGAGAAATTTGTCAGGCTTTATAGTTTCAATTAAGCAAAAAGTAGTATTGTGCCTCACTTATGAGAAGAGTTAGTTTGCAGTACATTTAAAAAAAAAAAACACCTCCTTTGGGTCACCCTTCTGTTTTATTTGAATGAATTCTGTTTTTCAAGAAACATTATTGGTCAGGACTTGTATGAAGTACAACATAGTATTACTGAGAGTGTTAAAAATATCTGAAGCAGAGCTGGAGGGCATGAATAAATCCCAGGGTGTCATTATTCCCCTGGCATCATAAAAACAGGTGAATTATTACTAAAGCATGGAGAACTTGGCATCTAAATCATAGATGAAACTGCATAACTGGAACCTATCAAAGAAATGACATTGTCAGAATAGCTACAGCTCTATTATGCTGTCCACTTTCTCCAGGTCACACACACAATTGGATTAGTAACAGCTCTAAGCTAGCGGAGTTAAAACTGGATAGGACCAGAACAGATTCATAAGGCTTTGGGTCTTTGGAATATGACAGCAAACCACCCTGGGGACAAGAGGATCTCCACAGTTTATATTCCACTGGCCTGTTTATTGTCAGACGAAAGGGGGATTCTGAAAATTGTTTATTCATGTTTAATTTGGGGAATTGTTCCCTCGGCCCTTAACTCTCACAGTTGCATTTACATAATTACAATTACAACATAGTTATTTCTGATAATTTTAAGCAAGTGAAAGATGTTTTTCCCCAGTGCCCAAGTCAAGCACATAATTGGGCCTCAGTAGATGCACCTTGACTTGTTTAGAACTGAAGGATGGAAGTGAAACACAGTTCTTCTCGTGGTCTTTCTTTTAAGTGGAACTTGGCACAGTTTCTGTCACATAAAAGGACCCAGCAATGATTACTTTTTAATCATATCGAAGCCCTTTGACTTTTGGTTCCCGTTCTGTAGCAGATACATTCCTTAAAAGAGTAAACTTCTAATGAATATAGAATATCCTAGTCATTTTTTTTCTGTCCCTCATCTGCTTGGAGCAGGTAGTTCACATCTAGAAACTAGGGTGACAGCCTTCATTCTTGCTGCCCAAGATAAATTTATGTTTCTTAGTAAAGAGAAAGGTGAAATGATTCTTTTAGAAACAACTGTGAATCGTGGAAGGTCTGAAATTCCTTTTTATACTATGAAATAGTGGGGATATAATCAAATTAGAGAAGATTAGGTAAAATGGTCCCTGTGTATAGAAAAGAAAAGCAATTTCTATAGGAGTTATTTTAGACATAAATATTTTAAAGCTTTTAAAATGTATTTTTTACTATAAAAATAATTTTAGAGTATTTAGAAAGTTAAATTAAGAATAAAATTAAATATATATACTTACCAGTCTCTGTTAACTTGAGATACTTAACAATCTTTATTCTATATTTTTTAATGAGATCATATCTTTTGTCCCCCTTAACATTATTTATATGTTTTCACATTATTTAATAATCTAAAAATATTTTTTTATAGTTTCAAGTTTTTACTTAAATTCCAATTGGTTTGGGCACCGGGGTAGCTCAGTGGTTGAGCTTCTGCCTTCAGCTCAGGGTGTGATCCGGGGTCCTGGGATTGAGTCCCACATCCAGCTCCCCACAAGGAGCCTGCTTCTCCCTCTGCCTGTGTCTCTGCCTCTCTCCGTGTCTCTCATGAATAAATAAACACAACCTTTAAAAAATAAACATATTACTGTTAGTTAACATACAGTGTAATAATAGTTTCAAGTGTAGGATTTAATGATTCATCACTTACATACAACACCCAGTGCTCATCACAAGTGCTCCCCTTAATCCTCATCACCCATTCCTCCCTCCCGCCCTGTAGCCATCAGTTTGTTCTCCATAGTTAAGAGTCTTTTTTAATGGTTTGTCTCTTTTTTCCTCTATGTTCATCTGTTCTATTTCTTAAACTCCACATATGAGTGAAATCATGTATTATTTGTCTTCCTCTGACTGACTTATCTCACTTAGCATAATACTCTCTAGCTCCATCCGTGTCATTGCAAATGACAAGATTTTAGTCTTTTTGATGGCTAAGTAATATTCTATCACACACACACACACACACACACACACACACACACACACACACACTTCTTTATCCATTCATCATTGTTAGACATTTGGGCTCATTCCATAATTTTGCTATTGTTGGTAATGCTGCTATAAACATCAAGGTGCACAAATCCATTTGCATCTGTATTTTTGTGTCCTTTGAATAAACACCTAGCAGTGTAATTGCTGAGTCATAGGGAAGCTCTATTTTTACATTTTTGAGGAAGTTCCATACTGTTCTCCAGACTGCTCCAGTTTGCAGTCCCACCAACAGTGCAAGTGCTTCCCTTTTCTCCATCCTTATCAACATCTGTTGTTTCCTGTGTTGTAAATGTTAGCCTTTCTGACAGGTGTGAGGTAATTCTCATTATAGTTTTGATTTGTATGTCTCTGAAGATGAGTGATGTCGGTCACCTTTTCATGTGCCTGCTAGACATCTGTATATTCATGTCTTCTGCCCTTTTTTTTTAAACTGGATTATTTGTTTTTAGGGTACTGAGTTTTATAAGTTCTATATAGATTTTAGATACGACCCTTTATCAGATATGTCATTTGTAAATATCTTCTCCCATTCCAAAGTTTGCCTTTTAGTTTTACTGATTATTTCCTTTGCTGTGCAGAAGTTTTTATCTTGGTGAAATACCATGAGTTTGTTTTTCCTTTTGTTTCCCTTGCCTCAGGAGATGTATCCAGTAAGAAGTTCCTACGACCATGTCAGAGAGCAGAGAGGTTACTGCTAGTTTTCACCTCTAGGATTTTGATGGTTTCCTGTTTCACATTTAGGTCTTTCATTCATTTGTGTCTGCTGTGAGGAAGTGGTCTAGGTTCAGTCTTCTGCATATTGCTGTCCCGTTTTCCCAACATCATTTGTTGGAGAGACTTTTTTCTATTGGATGTTCTTTCCTGCTTTGTTAGAGATTAGTTGACCACATAATTGTGGGTCCATTTCTGGGTTTTCCATCTGTTCCACTGATCTGTGTGTCTGTTTATGTGACAGCACCATGCTGTCTTGATCCCTACAGCTTTGTAATATAATCTTTTTTTAATTTAAATTCAATTTGCCAAAACATAGCATAACTTAAAGATATTTTATTTGTTCTCAGTTTGTTAGACATTTAGATTGTTTCTGTTTATCTCTGCACTGAATACTAGTGTAATAATCTTTATGCATCCTTATTTATTTGCCTTTTTATTGTAACTTCCTATGACACTACTAGAAACAATGATGCAATCACAAGATCTGAAGTAAATGAAGGATTTCAGGTACCCAGCACCCCTAATACCTTATATTATGAATTTTGATTTCTTTTTTTCCTACTGAGCCTAGTCAAGACCCCAAAATACTATATTTTCCCAATATATTTATATACTTGTTCAAGACAAGTCCTACAGTTGGAAATATTTTTGTTCAAATACTTCAGTTTTAGCAAATTCAATTTCACCTTTTAAATCCTTACTTGCTGCAATTACTAGACAGTCTAATTTATTAGTATGATTTTTTGTACTATGTGCTTATTCGATCTTATATTTTTAAGATTTTGTCTATTCCATGAATGCCTTGCTTTTCTTCCAGACTAGCTTTCTTTTTCACTTCAATTGTATGTTGTTCATGAGCTTTCAATATACCTTCTTGCTGGTAGAATTAAATACCAGCTCTTGGAGTACCTGCGTGGCTCAGCAGGTGAAGCATCTGCCTTCAGCTCAAGTCATGATGCCAGGATTCTGGGATTGAGGATCCTGGGACTGAGCCTGCTTCTTCCTCTTCCTCTACCTCAGCCCCTCCCCACCCCATTCATGCTCTCTTTCTCTGTCAAATAAATAAATAAAATCTTAAAAAAAGATACCAACTGTTAATCTCAATATTTGAGGTATTTGTAGAGAAAGTGGTTTTTGTTTTTATTATAATGTTTTTAGGAAGTTAAACAGAGGTAAGTAGAGGTGAAGAATAGTGAAGTGTTTTTGGCATTTGTGGCTTTGCTTCCTTTCCATACCACAGAATGGACAATACTTCCCATTAAAGAAAAAAATTGGATGTTTATGGCTAGCTGACAAAATGGATATTCTCACAGCAAAAACCCAATGACATGTCAGAGGTCTGGATTTCATAACATGATGAAGACTGTGTTTATTCTCAATGATCTGCATTCAAGTTACTGCTCCAGTTTCGATGTTGAATTTCCTGGACAGTTTTGGCTTGTGTCCCGACTTCATCAACGTTAGTAGTTAGTGCTTTAATCATCTAAATTTAATATGAACTTTTAAAGGAAATCACTGGTTAGTTACCTAATTTTCTTTTGCTAGCATTCACATGTGATGGTATTAGACATATTTACTACCTGTATTTTTATGCAGAGAAGAGCTATAACTAGAAGCCAGACTTTTAATCGTAGTGTTTCCAATATAAATTGGAAAATGGCAGTATAATTAGGTTTAGTGGAGTGTCATAGGAGTAGAGACATTTCTGTAGTAATCAAAGGTGCAGTGTCAGGAAATTAAGCAAAATCTGTGTTTCTATAGAAAAATGGAAGAGGATCCCTTGAGTTTATGGTACATTATTATAAAAGGCTTGAAGGCAAAATTCCCTTATGTTAGACCTTATCTGCACATCAAAATGTAGTTGTTGTCATTTGCAATTCTTTATGGGTTTCAAACTGTACTACAAAGATCAGTACATCCTTTTAATGCCATCATTATTAGCTCATATCCTCTTGGATTCTTCTGTGAAGTTCTCAGGAGTCTTAGCTGTTCGGTTAGTCAATAACATACCCTAATGTTCACATGTTGCTGTATATATGCAGGATAATTAGATAAGCTTTCTGAGGCTATTTTTATCTTTTCAAAGGAGTTGAGAATGCAATAAATTTGTTCCATGCTGTTATTTATGGGGGAAACGACTCGTATTTGATGATAGTTTACTCTGATGGTATTTGGAGAAAATTGGCAAAGTTTTGACTTTTTTCTTTTTCTTCTTCTTCTTTTTTTTTTTTTTTATCAATGGGCTTCTGTTTCTGGCACTTTTCTTTTTAAAAAGCACCATGCCTGCTGCTCTACATAATAAATTCATCACACCATGATCCAGAGCCAAGTCAACTTGGGAAAAAAATAGCCTGGGATCTGTGTCTGGGCTATGCATTCTGGAAATGATGGACTTCTGAATCTTAAACCTGAAGTCTCATTATAGGAATGGTAAGAGCCATATGGCCTAAAAAGCCTAAGGAAAATGGATAGTGAAGTACATCTGGCTCTTTTGGCATCTACCACCACATTCTGGTTTGAGTCACTGTGGAAATGCCAATAGATCCTCTGGAGTGAGGGAGTGATTTGGTGTTTCAAGCTAGGTTAATAGGCTGTCATTTTAGTTTTGGATGATGTTTACAATCACTAAGTGATACTGTTTCCATTAAATTCAACATAGAAGAGTGGGTGCCAGAAACTGTATAGGTGCTGTGGAATGCAATTGTTTCCCTGTAGAAGTTTGTAGTATAGTGGGCAACACAGTCATAAAAGTGAGTAAGTGCGATGTCATGTGGTAAATGCGATCCATGAGACAGAGATGTGAACCATCATTTTCAGAGATGTCTGGAAATCAGGGTAGCACCTAGGTTGGCCTCTATGCTACTTCTCTGCATGGAATGAGGCCTGGAGATCTGGACCATTAACTAGAACATCAGCCCCTCTGTGGGCTTGCAGTGCCTCTCAAACTCATTATGGGCCTCCAGCATCTCTTAATGGGGAAAGTTTATCAAAGGATAGTGCCTAATCCAAAGATTATCCTTCCTTTTCTCACTTAGAATAAAATGTTTAAAAGAAATTAAAGTTATATTCCAAGAATATACTTGACTTTGCTTGGCATCTTAGTGGTTAACCAATTGATCTTGAGGATGGATCCCCGAGATTGGTACAACAGAAAAAAAATGTACTTCATATGCAAGGTACATCATGTATTATGTCACATTTTATGTGTGGTCTTTGTGATTTGTCTGTCAGACCCTTATTTAAACTTCAAATGACACCTGCTCAAGTGTTACCTATTTGTTGAAGCTTTCCTTGCCTTATTTTAAATATGAGATAAACATATCCAACTCTATTTCTACTATCTTGACATATGTTGCACTGTATTCAGGCTTTATATCTTATTAGCTGCGTGATTATGGACAAGTAATTTAATTTCTGTTTCCTCAGTTTCCTTATTTGTAAAATAGAAATAATGACCCCTAACTCCTAACTCTGCTCTGAAGGTTAATTGAACTTTGCAGATAGAGTTTCCGGCATAGTATCTGCACATAGTGATTTATGGTCATTATTGTGTTTAGCTCTCCTACAAGGCTTTGCACTTCTAGATGTCAGAAATGGCACCTTGCATACAGTAGTATCTCTATAAATCTTGGCTTAATTATGTCACAGTTCTTATAGATCTCAGTATCTTTAGGCAAAAATGGGGGTAAAATGTCTTATTGCTTAAACTGATCCGTCAGAGAAAGAATCTCCTTTTAACTCATGGAAATTCCTGAGCTTAGAAGATCTTTAAAGAGTGATATCAAAGTGGAAGGTGTAATGATCCTGTGTCCTTAACTGCATATTCACTTATAATTCTGGAGGAAGAGGTATTACCAGAATAGATGGAGGCCTTGTATAATGCTCTTTCCAGAGAGAATATCCAAAGAAGTATTTCATAAAGTATGTAGACTACACAAGGATAGAAAGCACAGAAAACAGTGCGTGTTAACAGATATGTTAAATGAGAAAAAAAGTTCAATTTTAAGTAAAGAATCCATTTGAATCCTATCCCTACTTCCCAGGTCATCTGAGCAAGTCATTTACTTTAAGGTTCAAGATTACCATCAGGAAAGTAAGGTCAATTCTTTCTATCCTTGGGATTTGTATGAAATTAAACATATTATATATATATATATATTTCATACTAAAGAAGGTGGCAAAATACTGTCAACTGAATATTTGTGCCCCCTCCCCCCTCCAAATTCTCATGTTGAAGCCTATTCTTCTAATGTAATATTTGGAGATGCAACCTTTGGAAGGTAAGTAGATCATGAGGGCAACGCCCCCATGTCTGGGATTCATGCCTTTGTGAAAGAGATGCAAGGGAGCTCCTTCCCCTTTTCCACCATGTGAAGACACAGTGAAAACATGGCCATTTATAAACCAGGAAATGGGCTCTCATCAGACATGAAATCAGCTGGTAGCTTGGTCTTGGACTTCCCAGTCTCCAGAACTATAAGAAATGCATTTCTATTGTTTCTAAGCCACCTAATCTAAGGTATTTTGGTAGAGTAGCCCAAAGAGACTATAGCAAAGTAACTTTGTGGGTTTTAAAACAAAACCCTTTCTTTTTCAACAAAGACTGGTTATGAGGCCTATTGCTAATGCTTATTTTCTTGTCAGAATAAGATTCAACTCTTTCTTTAAATTTCTTCCTGTCAGCCAGTCATTATTCCATGCATTTTAAAATATTGCTGTTGGGCTGGGAGATAGACTTCCAACTTACACATCCTAGATAAGAGAAGATACACTAATTCTCAGCTCTTTTTTTTTTCTTATGCCACAATGTTTGGACAAACAGAATTTAAAAGCTTGTAGGAGAGAAATATTTACCTATCCTAGCCCCCACTAAGAATACCCCTTCCTATAATTATTGCTCTCCATTTATTTTTTTTAAAACCTTCATTTTAAGCCAAAATGCTTTTGATCAATATATGGCAAATCCTAGAAGTTTTATTGCTAGTCCTCTATTACTAGTATAGTGCCCGAATATTATACTAGTAATCCTGCTAGGATAGTGCCTATGTCTATTCACTGTAAGACTTTTATAATGTTAGTGTCTAAGGATGATAATACCTCAACTCTGTCATTCTTTATAGTGACAGTAGTACTTTGCAAATCATTGTATATGCATATAGTCTGCAATCTACAGCACAATTATATCCATCCTTTAAGAAACTCCTTATAGGGGCATCTGGTGGCTCAGTTGGTTAAGTGACTGACTCTTGATTTTGGCTCAGGTCATGATCTCAGGGTCCTAGGATTGGGGAGCCCTCATCGGGCTCCATGCTCAGCAGGGAGTCTGCTTAAGAGTCTCTCTATCCCTCTCCTTCTACCCCTCTCCCTGCTCGTGCTCTCCCTTTCTCTCTCTCTCTCACTCTCAAATAAATAATAAATAAATAGTTATTTTTCAAAAAAGAAACTCTTTACAATAAAGTCATATTACTGTATTTCTAAGTTACTTGTAATTTACAAGTCCCAAACATTAAAAAAAAAAAATTCTATGACCAATGATTCTCTTGAAGATAAAATGAATAGGGAGGGCATCATATAATTTTACATTTTCTCTAATTTCCATCCTAGTCATGTTATAGGATTTAGAAATCTAGGAGGGAAAATTCTGGCTCTAGGCCCCATATTAGAACCTCTGGGTCATATCCTACTTGGCCATTGTGGTGGAACCTCTTATTGCTCATGGATAGCTGTGTTTTCTTCTTCTTAGACTTGTACCTGGACTGTATTTTCCCACCCACTTATAGCAGGTGTGGCTATGTAACTGAGGTATGGCCAATTAAATATGACCTATTTTCACGCATGGTTCCTAATGCATCCTTCCTACTTTTTTTCCCATGCTGATGGGATGAGAAAATTCTAAGGACCTTGGGGGTGGGAGGAGAGCAAAACCATAGAGTGGAAGGAGACTTCAGGAGAAATATGTTTGCTTCCATTTTCCTAGCCAGGAGAACTGGGGGAGGGTAAAATAATTATGAAAATATTCTTCCTGGGTATGAGGTATTTATAAACATTTTTGGCATATTGACTCGACAGTTATATGATCCTATGAGGGCAGAAAGATATTACCTGTTGTTGGTGGTGATGGTTTTTTAATCTGTGTTCTTCCCCAAGTTTCTTCTAAGGCATTTCTAGATACTTAATTCTTTTTAAGTTTTTTAAGCCAGAAAAGAAGAATCATATGACTTGGTAAAGGTCTTAAATGTCTCCACATCACAATCACTTTAGTCCTTTTTAATTCCCATTTTAAGGTTTTTAAGAATGTTTATACTTGCCATTGTCTCTGACCTCATCATGTGTTCCAAATTTCATTAACCTTTCTCCCTTCCATATATGAAGAATAATCTTCTTCCATTGATTAAGCTCACATAAATATAATGTATAAAATATTCCAAGTATATTGTAAAAAGCATATTTAAACAGATGACTTCCTATATATTAAATGTGTATTATAGTATAGATTTTAAAAGTATACTTAAAAATTGAATCTAATGAATGCCTAGTGTTTTTTTTTCCCCCACTATTACTTTTCCTAGGGTAGCTACTGTTAATAGTTGAGCATATATTCCACTAACTATTTTCTAATCATATACAGATAAGTGCTAAGTTTTAGAAGAAGAGGTTTAAGTTCCCACCACATTAAACATAATTTTAAAAAACCTACAACTATAATATTAGCCAAATGTTGTTACAAATAAGCCCGAATATTTTTTGATAGATCTTGAAATTAAAATATTAATTCTAAATTTCCAAAAAAGTTAATTTTGGGGACAGAGGTTACAAAAAATTGACATGCCTCCATGTGTAATTTTCTGATGGCCCAAGGTGATTCAGAGCAATCAGTGGAAGCTGGATTAGATTCATAGGTTCATCTTTATCATGATATTGAAAATGAGTATGATGTCTAATGAATAGCTAAATGGATATTGTTTCAATTAGGAAAATATCTTTGTACTTCTAATGTATTTTTCCATTCTTTTTTCTCCCCCCTTTTTCTTAATTATTATTTTTAAAGATTTTATTTATTTATTTGACAGAAAGAGCACAAGCAGACAGAGTGGCAAGCAGAGGAAGAGGGAGAAGCAGACTCCCCACTGAGCAGGGAGCCTGTTGCAGGGCTCGATCTCAGGGCCTGGAGATTATGACCTGAGCCTAAGGCACATGCTTCCTTCCTTCAGTTCCTTTTACCTATGATGTGGAATTATTTCAGTATCTTCCTAGGGAAGCTAAATTTTGGGTGCAGCATCTTTTACTTATGTCAATGGTTTGTCAGTTCTTTTGAGATTTCTCACTGTTTTATATGTAATAAACAACCCCCCAAAAATGGGTGGCTTAAAGCAACCATTTATTTTTTATTTCGATATTAGAGTCCAAAGAGTACAGCTCTCATGATATGTACATACTGGGCTTGATTGGTGTTGGCTGGGCTTATTCATGTGGTCAGGAGCCAGTTGCTTCAACTCTTGGGGGCTAGCTGGATTAACACAGCTCTGTTATGACTGTCTCTAGGCCTGTGTCCTCCCTTATTCCACAGGCTAGTCCAGAAGGTGGAGTCCCAACAGCAAGAGGAGAAGTACTTAAACCTGTTGAGCAAGTTTTAAAGCTAGTGCAGATTTAAGAGGTGGGGAATAGATGCCAATGCTTGATAAGATGAGTTTCAAAAAATGGAAAGCTGGGACCCCTGGGTGGCTCAGCGGTTGAGCCTCTGCCTTTGGCTCAGGTCATGAACCTCCCCAGGGTCCTAGGATCGATTCCCACATCGGGCTCCTTGCAGGGAGCCTGCTTCTCCCTCTGCTTGTGTCTCTGCCTCTCTCTGTGTGCATCTCATGAATAAATAAATAAAATGCTAAAAAAATGGAAGCCAGTATGCAATATACTATAGCATCCATCTATACTGTTCCTTGCAGTTCCTTTTATGGTTTAAAGCTGCCTTGCTTCTTGTGAAAAACCAATCTTTTCCACTCCATCTGCACCATGAGCCTACCCAGGTTGACTTTCCTTTTCCTTGTTAGCTACTTAATGGTCCCCCTTTTTCAATTTTCATATATAGTTTTCTGATTTGTAAATGCCTCTTTGTTTCATTAAAATAGAGGTTTTGCTTCTGTTTATTTCTCTTAGGTTGAGAAAGCAAAGAGAATCACCTTTGTTATCTTGAAATTGAAAGTGGGCAGCAAGTTCTCAATACTTGCTCTTACTCCATCTTTTTATTGACCTATTTTCAAAATTACTTGAGGTCAAATCGACACTGTCATTGAGAGTTTAAACTTTCACTCCAAGCCCTTTCCTCCTGTTGCCATCTTTGTATATAATGCTGAAGAACAGTATCCAAAACAAGCTGGCTGAAACAAATGATCTGGCAATTCTATGTGATAGCTTGCAGTGCTTTTCAGTCCCTTTTTTAGAGAAGTTGACATACTGCATATGTCACAGTTAGTGTAAGATTAAGCAGCTCTAACAAATGATAAATATTTATTTCACTCTTGTAATAGTCTAAGTAGAGTGTCAAAGTCGTAGGTTCCTACTGTCTTATTTCTCTGCTGTCTTGAAGGGCATTATTTTTATTTGATGGTTTAAGTTGCATCATAGAACTGCCCGTGAGCATGTAGTCGTGGGCTGCAGGGTGTTATGGGCCAGGCCTAGACGCGCACACATCACGTCTTTGCATATGTCACTGTCTAGAGCATAATCACGTGCCCCCATTAAGGTTCAGTGAGGGCTGTGGTATAAGGACTAGCTGGAAAACATGTCCCCGCAATACTTCCTTACTTAGGAGGGAGAGGTCCTCCAGTTCTTGTTGCTTCATGATAAAGCACTGTAAACTTGGTGACACGAAACAGCATTTGATTATGCTCACAAAGTCTGTAGAGCATTAAAGCAGAAAGGATAAGCTGAAGGAAAGGCCATCCTGTGGCCCACAATGTCTGAGACTTCAGGGGCTATAGACTCAACTTCTGGGGGTACTTGAGAGGGAGGCTGAAGCAGCTGAGGTTGGGGACCTATTTCTAACAGGGTTTTTCAGTCCCCAGGTCTGACACCTGTGCTAGGATAGGAGGACTCTGGCTGGGATCACATGGTGCTGTCTGCTCGAGTGCCGGCAAGTGACCTGTGCATCCCCCTTGAGCCCCTCACAGCATATCAGCTATGTCCCAGGAGGGAGTATCCTGAGAATGGTGACCTAAGAGAACCGGGCAGGAGCCACGGGTCCCTGTCCCACCTCGTGTTAGGAGCCCTGCAGCATCCCTTCCTTTGTGTTCTGTCTGTTACCAACAAGTCAGCAGGTTAGCCCAGAGTCAGTAAGAGAGAAATAAGACTCCACCACCTGCTCCAAGGGGGCGATGGCACACTGTAGGAAAGAATATGCAATGAGACATACAGGGAATGTTGTTAGAGGGGAGAAAAAAAAAAAAAAAAACACCGCATGAAACCATAGAGTTTTGCAATGACAAGGAAGCTCAACCATAATCTTCGCTGAAAGACAATGAAGCAGAAAGACAACCCAAAGCCAGCTGGAATAACCGGCCAAGGCACCAAAGGCTCTAACAGGTTGAAGCATAATCATCCTTCCTTGTAAGCTACACTTCCCTTGAAAATCTCACTCCTCTCAGTTTTCCAAGCACAACGTGCACTTTTCAAGGTTTTCAGCCTTTCCTCCTGCAGCCTCTCCATTTAAAGTCATCTTCCCTGCATCATGTATGGAAATCTTTCAACAGAGACTCAAATATGATCTTAGAAAAGCCTCCCCGGCACCGATTTCCCCAGGGGCAGCTTTTCATTCCCTCTCTGATGGCCACAGGACAGGATTTCCATTTCTATTTGGCACTTGCTCTGTTTCACCTTTGTTACGATTGTGTATTTGCAAATGCACTTTCTCCATCAGTCTGTACGGTCCTCCAGAGATGCATCTTACTCGTGTGCACTCTTGTTTTCTCGCAAGGCTTTGGTTACCCCAGACGGTTTTATTAATCACCTTAATGAGTTGAAATGCAAACAGTTCTAAGTTAAACACACATATATGTTTTACATGTTAATTCATTTAGTTGACCCGCCTCTAATTGGTGGGTGATCTCTGATGTGAGGAGCAAAAGTTAGAGGCAGACAGAATGATGCAAACTGAGGAAGATTTTGGAAAGTGGAGGGGGTTTAGCTCTTGAGATATTTTTATTTTTATTCTAAGGAGGGGAAAGGTGTATTTTCCCTCTGGTCTGATCAGTCCCGGTACGAGGGAGACCAGTATTCTTTAAAAGCTTCCTTATTGGTCCTATTCAATCCTGACGTCTTGGTGATCAGAAAGGTCATAGCTCCTTTGCCACAACTTGAAATTTGAAAAGAATCAAATCTTCATCTTCATTAGATTCTTGTGCCTCCAGATGCTATGGTGTTTCCTTACGGTTTTGATTCTGTCTTTAGATACAATAATCTGCATCCAAGGCCAAGGCATCTGTGAATATCCCTTCCCTCTGGAACCCCATTGAGGTTTTACTCTGTCTCATGAACCAAAACCGAAATGTTCATTCTCGACTTCGGGTTGGTTTAACAGATAGTCAGTCCTCCATCCCTACCTGTCAGGCTGGGGCTCGGCTGCCTACGGTGGACCTGTCAGAGCTTCTGGTTAATGGCACCCTGGAGTCAAGATGAGCCCAGATCACAGAGAAGCCACAACCTTCTTTGTTAATTTATCTCTACCACTCTGTGGTCCCCTGAAAATAGCTGATTATTGAAATTTTCCTTCCTCTATAAGCTAGAGATAAATGCATTGATTCATCTCTCAGGGGTGTTGAATGGTTTAACCAGGCCTATCAAGGATATAAAAAAATGTAATTCGATGCTATATTAGGTACCGTTGGCAACATATTACTAATACCATGAGTCATCACGTTCCACCACACATCTTAGTTATTCTTTGCTTTGATAATGATATTTTTTTCACGCCCACATTGCATTCAATTTTGGAATCTTCATGCCTGTTCACTACTCCTGAGCAAACAGTGATCATGTGTCATGTTTCCTTTTCTTTAGTTTATAATGACTTAGATGATTCCCCCAAAATAAAACATTTTAACTGTTATTCATCCCAGCTATGCTGTAAAATGCAGTTTTTCAACCAAACTTTTGACAAACATGAATTGCTGATTTTAGAAAATAAAATCTATAAAACTCATGCTTATAAATTTTTTACCTAAAAAGACAGATTTCTCTGGTAATGTGTGATTTATAGCATCCAATAGTTAGTTAAAAGTTGAAAATATATTCTGGGTTTTGGTAAATCTTTAAGTAGGTATTATTATTTTCTACGGATTAAAAGTTGACTTTTATCATAGCAAAGTCTGTGCTTGACTCTCCCTTGTATTTGATTTCTGTCCTTTTCGGTTCACCATGATTTGACTTGGGACCTGAGTAAATATAGTCATGTTTTGTAGATTCTGAGAATCACATCTGAAATTAGGATGAATCTTACAATCATTGTTACTTTACAGCTGTTGATCAGATCACAGCCTTGGCATGGTGTGTTAACTTGAGCATATTTATCATTCTGTCATTACATAAGTAGAGTTTGTATATTTCTCACAAAAACTTGTTTGGAGTTTCGTTGACATTTCAAATAGCTTTCAGAAGTTTGCTGTGACTCATTATGTTAACAGAGGTTATTTTATATATTGAAAGTTCCAGGGAGAGTGCCATGTGACATTAATTTCATATGGTTGAAAGAAATTTATTTTTAGAGAAATGACCACAATTCCTTGCAAAGTAACACAAAAATGCTTTAGGATACCTAAAGGGAAAAAATATATGTGTACCAATGCATCTCCTTGTATTTTTAATTCAACTGAACTTTTTATTGAAATAACTTTGAATTATTTTTTGATATACAATATAATGATTTAGTATGTGTATTTATTGCAATAAGATTATCACAAATTGAGTTAGTGCCTATTACTGTAGGTTATAATTTATTTTTGGTTGTGATGAGAACTTTTAAAATCAACTTTCTTGACCATCTTCAAATGCAATACGGTATTGTTAACTGTAGTCACCATGTTGTATATTCCATCCCCAAGACTTACAACTGGAAGTTTATATATTCTGAGTGTCTTCACCCATGTTGTCCTCCTCCCAATCCCTAACTCTACCAACCACCAATCCCTTTTCTGTACCTATGGGTGTTTTTCTTGTTGTTGTTCTTGTTGAACTTGTTTGTTCTTAGATTCCACATTGAAGTGATCATACAGTATAATGCCCTTAAGTCTGTCTTTATTATCAAAAATGATAGGATTTCCTTGGTTTTTTTTTAATGGCTGAATAATATTCCATTTGTATATATATGACAGCTTCTTTATGCAGTCCCCTATGAATGAAAACTTAGGTGTTTTCATACCTTGGCTATTGTGAATAATGCTGCAGTGAACATGAGGGTGCAGACTTCTTTTTGAGACTGATTTCATTTCCCTCAGATAAATACCCGGAAGTGGAATGACTGGTCATATGAGGTTCTATTTTTAATTTTGGGGGAGGCTTGATGTTTTGTAGTTTTCCATAGCAACTATAGCAACTTACATTCTCACCAACACTGGACAAGGGTTCTCTTTTCTCCACATACTCACCAACACTTATTATTCCTTGTGGAATTTTGTTTTGTTTTGGGGTCGTTGTTGTTTTTTGATAATAGATATGAGGTGATATCTCATCGTAATTTTCATTTGCATTTCCCTGATGATTAAGGATATTAGATACCTTTTTTATGTACCTTTTGATCATACATCTTCTTAGAAAAATGTTCAGATCTTCTGCCCATTTTTAATTGGATCTTTTTTATTGAGTTGTAGGAGTTCCACATGTATTGTGGATATTAAACCCTTATCAGATATATGGTTTATAAATATTTTTTCCCATTTCATAGGTTTCCTTTCATTGATCGTTTCCTATGCTGTGCAGAAGCTTTTTAGTTAGCTTCTCAGTTTTACTTGGTTTGTAAATACACGACGCTGTGTTACATTTTATTGTGGGATCCATGCAAAAAGATCATCTACCATGTATTAAGTAAAATTTGAAGGCAGAAGAAATCAATAATCCCATGGAGCAGATGAAAAATTTCAAAGCAGCATGAGGCTGATATGATCAATTCATGCATTGTACAGGGTTGTGTTGATATGGCCTCCTATTCCACTTTGTCAGGAACTTCCTGCTGACTTTAAACAAAAACTGCTTAACTTCTAGTAACATGCAATTCAGTGAGAAGGGTAATGAAATATTATGTCATAGTTGAGTGTTTTTCTTTCTTAGAGGTACATAAAGTAATAACATATTAGATGGCATCTAGATTTAATGAACTATAGTAATAAAATTATACTGATATAGAAAAAAATTAAAGCAAGATTTTTATAAAGCTATTTTTAAAATACACTTTTTATTGTTTTTTTTTTTCTAATTTCCAATAATATAATCTTCCATTATTGTGTGCTATCAGCTAGGCCATTGTGCTAATCACTTATAGCCATCAATTCTTTTATTTTTGTGTCTGTTCAATAAGGCAAATACAACCATCCACATTTTCTAGATTAAAAATATAAGGCTTGAAAAAAAATAAATAAATAAAATAAAAATAAAAAAAGTATAAGGCTTGAAGAAGGCCTGTAGCTTGAAAGTGGAAGAGCCAGAGCAGGGACCAAAACCTGTGCTCTTGTTATATTTCTCTCAATCAATTCGTTCAAGATTTTAAGGAAGTATTCTTTGTTCCCTCCATCCCTCCACCTGAAAACCTACCAATAGTGGGCCTCAACAGAGAAAGCTGGCTTCCAGACTTTACTGTACATGTTGCTTTGGATCTTTAATCATTAGAATCGAATTAGATTCCTGCAGTAGTCAACTTGCTGCTTGCTCTCAGATCCAGGCTCCACCCTTCCACCGCTTTCCTTTAGATTGTAAGAATCAATGTTTATCAGTCCCATTTCCCATTGATTTCCAGGAAAAAAATTAGGCTTCTTCTATGGCAGAAGCCTGGGGGTGCATGATAAGGGGAGAAACCAGGTATTTATTCCCTTCTGTCTCCACTTATTCAGGTGGCAGTGTGTTTCTTCTGTACCTCCAGCACAGGTAGGCAGCCTGGCTCTAGGCTCTGATCATGCCATCTCCTTCCTTTCCCTTTCCACCCTGAGAGCACGGCTCTTTCCTGGTATTGCTGACCTCTGTGTTGCCTTACTGTGCTTGATTCGTTTCTCAGCTTTTCTATGTCTTGTACAACCTCTGTCTTGTATGATATTCTCTATTTGAAAGACCTAGAGTTATTTCAATGAAACAAACCTGTTAATTGACTTAATATATTTATTAAAGACTTTCTTTAAAAGACAGCAGGTCCTCTTATTACTGGATTTACTTGGTCTCCATTACTACTGGGCATGTGTTCAGAGAAAAAGTGACAATTTTAACTTCCTATATCCGTAAGTAATATGCACAGCCACAGGGATCGTAGCATTTTTCTTTATTCCTTTCTCTTTTTCTCTTTTTCTCTCTCTCTTTCAATTTACGTACATAAACATGCCTATCCATACATCTGGGTATATAATGAATAAATATATGATTATTCATATATTTTTTAAAAATTTTAGTTTTGATAAGTTGTATTTTTCAAGGAATATGTCCATTTTATTCATATTTTCAAGTTTATAAAAATAATGCATAGGGGTGCCTGGATGGCTCAGTCGGTTGAGTATCTGACTCTTGGTTTTGGCTTGGGTCATGATTTTGGGGTCCTGAGATCAAGCCCCAGTCTGATCTTCTTGTTCAGCAGGGAGTTGGCTTGAAAGTTCTCTCTCTGCTCCTCCCCCCATTCTCTCTAATAAATAAATGTCTTTTTAAAAATTATGAATAATAGCCTATTAACTTTTAGTATCTCTAGGATCTATAGTGATAGACTTCTTCCTTTTGAAATTGATAACTTTTTTCTTCTCTCTTTTCTCTTGACTGAAATTTTTGAGTATCTGTGGTTGATTCAGTCAACCAATTTCAGTCAACCTACTTTTAACTGATCTCTATTTTATAATGTCTTTTTATTTTATTAATTTCTTATGTTTTCATTTCCTGTATTCTATTTTATTTGGATTTAATTTACTGTTATTTTTCTAATTCCTTCCTTCCTTCCTTCCTTCCTTCCTTCCTTCCTTCCTTCCTTCCTTCCTTCCTTCCTTCCTAGGAAGGGAGAGGGTGTAGGGTGAGGGGCAGATAAAGAATCTTTTTTTTTAAGATTTTTTATTATTTATTTATTCATGAGGAACACACAGAGAGAGAGAGAGAGGCAGAGACACAGGCAGAGGGAGAAGCAGGCTCCACGCAGCGATCCCGATATGGGACTCGATCCTGGGGCTCCAGGATCCCACCCTGATCTCAAAGCAGGCACTTAACCACTGAGCCACCCAGGCGTCCCAACAGAGAATCTTAAGCAGGCTACGAGCCTGGCACAGAGCTCCATCTCATGACCCTGAGATCATGACCTGAGCTGAAATCAAGAGTCAGATGCTTAACCAAGTGAGCCCCCATGCACCTCTCTTCTGATTTCTTAAGATGGCTACTTGGATAACTGATTTTAAGTCTTTATTCTTTTCAAATATGTGCATTTTCGGCTATAAATATTCTTATACACAAAGCTTTATATCTCAAACTTCTATATGTCATATTTTATTTTTTAATCAAAATATTGTTTCATTATGACTTCTTGAATCATGTTATTTAGTATTATATTATTTAATTTGAAAATAGGGATTGTCTAGCTATCGTTTTGTTATAGACTTCTGGTTTACTACCATAGAATTAGAGAATCTTTTGACTTCTCAAGGCTTTCTTAATTCCCTTGCATATGGTAGATTTTGTTAATGCTTTTTGTATATTTGAAATAATATGCATATTTTTCTTTTTCAGTGTATCTTTCTGTATGTATCATTTTTTTTAGATGTTACTTATTTATTCATGAGAGACACAGAGCAAGAGAGAGGGAGAGGCAGAGACACAGGCAGAGGAAGAAGCAGGCTCCATACAGGGAGCCCGACATAGGACTCGATCTTGGGTCTCCAGGATCACGCCCTGGGCCGAAGGTGGCACTAAACCGCTGAGCCACCCAGGTTGCCCTGAATGTGTCATTTAGACCAAATTTCTTAGTTGCCCTTTTTTCCAGGTCTTCTCTACGTTTGTGATTTTTTCATGTGCTTGTGAGAGAGTTACATTAGTATCTCCCATTATGTTTCTCCTTTCCATTCTGATAATTTTGTTTACTTTACAGGTATGGTTTTGAACACACTGATTTAGACTTGTTATCTCTTTGTTTATCATTTCTACTTCCCACATCTATTTTCCATATTTAATCCATTACAATTCTAATCTGATCAAGTCACCTCTTTCCATATCTTCTTTCCCTTAGTAAGATATTATTGCATGCTACTCATAGGGCCTCAAGAGGTTGCGTTCCTTCTCCTCTGCTGACTTCTACAGTTGTTTTTTTTTTTTTTTTTGACTTCTACAGTTTTATGGTACATCAACCTTCATTTTGCTTCTACAGTTGGTTAAGTGACTTTCCCTTTGCACTCCATTTTAACCATTTTATATTGCTCCTCATGATCTACTGTCTTCTCTTACTTGCAACTTTTGATTCATTTATCTCTTTCCTGTTGGGCAATTCCTTCCTTATTATTTTAATATATCAGAACCTAAGAAAAGCCCCCCTCCTGCCTCACACAAACTTTAGACTAGGTTAGGTACCCCTTGTTTGAAATCTCAGCTCTCTATAGCCTTCCACTATAACACAATTAAAGTTGTAACTTTCTGAATGCATTTAATTGTGGGACCAGGAAAATACACTTTTTTTTTTTCTGGCCAGCATCTATGGTGATACTTGATAATTAATAAAATAATAGTAATAGTAACAATATTTTACTGCTCATATATTTCAGAAAATACAATAATCATTTTATATGTGTTGCCTTAATTTTTATTCACAATGATCTTATGGAATAGGATATTATTAGCATCTTAATTTTATAAATGAGAAAACTAGGGCATAGAGAGATTAAGTAATACTTTTAATATTGCAGAATAAGAAGTGGTGGAACTAGGGTTTGCTATAGTGTGTTTGACACCAGACTTTGAGTTTCTAATTATCAGACAATGTCCCTTGCATAAGAGATCAGTAAATAAATGAAGGTCTCAATACTTTTGCTGACATATCTAATTTCCATCTCCCCTGTCAACATAATTTTAGCCTACTGTATGCTAAGAAGATATGCAAGCAGAATTTTTAGTATTTATATCATGATTTCTTACTTTTCCTTTATATGCTCTTTGTCTCATTTGATTCTCAAAGTATACTCATATTACAGATGAGAAGTTGAGGTTTATAGTATCATAGTGACATCCATATACAAAAGAAGGTAGGGGATAACAGAGTAAAGGCTCACTTCTTATGTCAACTTATTTTGAGTTTCATCATTTTTTAATTACCCTATGAATTATACATTCAGCTCAGTAGATCTTTTATACTGAATACCCAGAATGTTTGTCCAGAACTATCAAACCATAATCTCCTGATGGAATACTAGAAACTGTATTTCTTCTAACAGTCCCCAGGTGAGTCTTCCCCAATTTGGTTATCAAAGATTAACCTATAGTCCATAGAGTAATAAAAGCACAATAGAACAGACAACTGACATTCTTAGCATCTCAAAGCATTGTATAGCTTAAGCTAGTATCCTATAAGAGTAATATTTTGTTTCCCTTTAAAAAAAATAAACTGACAAAATAAAAATAATAGACAAAAATTTTTAGAACATCTAGAAGCTTCTTATTTTGTATCTCAATTCTCATACAATTTTATAAAGTTGTATTATTTAGACAAAATATAAGACTAGTTTCTTTAGACACATTCTTATCGTGGTAATACATTCTCTCATACATTTCTGATAGTTATGTTTACACATGTGCGAAATACCTTAAATCTTCCTTACTAAGAAATGAAGGTATCTGCCAGTTGACTCCTCCACCCCAAATCTAGGCAGTTTTATTTCTAAGTTTTCAGAGAAAAGAACTGTTGTAATAGAACACTTTTAAAATGATATCAAGTTGCTCTCTGAATCACTGTCTTGTTGTTGCATATATGCTGTAACATTAAAATCTGCTCATGGTATCAATATTTCAAATGCATCTATTGGCAGTATGATTTTAAGGCATTAAAAGGCATAAATATGTCCATTTGTATAGAAAATAGAAGTGACTCTGTTTAGTGTTATTATTTGGTGAGGACAAAAAATGTTTTTTTCTATACTCAAAACAAAATAGCGAGTACTTAAGTCTAAATAAATGTTGCCTTCTTTACATAAAAGAACGACATATCTGAAGAAATAACAAAGACCAAGGAGAATATAATTTTCTATGTAAAAATCTTTCAATATAAATTCATTACAGAAATGTCTTGCCACATATCACAGCAAAATTATGTATAAATTAAAAATTTTAATTATTAATTACCAGAAAGACACATTAAAGATTCAATACACAGTCTGTGTGCTAATATTAGCACTTGGGTATGTTATAGGATATACATTTATAGACTTCAAGGAACAAAAAAGTTGGAAACACCATAATGAATTCATTACTCTAGTCAATATCACATGTCTTGTAGCAGGAAAGACATTTTAACAAAGACTTTTAAGATTTAAAATTGCATATAAATGATAATTATTTTCATGGTCACGCTAATCAAGACTAGATTAGCATGGTCATTAGAGTAAAATGTGGCCGGAACAGAAAATTATTCTAAAAGTCATCATTTGAACCTAGGTACTTTTTTCTCTCTCTCTCTCTTGGTTCTTGCCATCTCCCAGGTGAAGGATTGTGCTAATTGCATCCTGGAGGTCATTTATTCCCAAAGTCTGAGTGGATTTTTTTCTTGACCCTGAGTACTTCATTTTTAGCAGGGCTTGGAGGATAATAGGAAGAGTTTCCCAAGGTTAGAATCAATAATAGATATAAAGAGAAAACTCATTTCTAGAGAGGCGGCTGTCATATATGAGGACCATTTTGCTCTGCTTGTGATAATTGTCCAGTCTTTTAAAATAACTCTGTAAATAAGAAATATATAACATATTGGCCTAGAAATGAACAGCCTTTCCATGATCTGTGACATTGGATAAAAGATGTATGGTTTTGAAGTTTCCTTCTGGCTCTGGAAAACTGTGATTCTATGACTTATTCTCAAAGAGCACAAATAACCCCAGGGCATCTTTCAGAGGGAAACTGAGAGTAGAGCTGTCTTGTAAGATCTTCCAAGAGACTGGGATTTTGAAACCAGATGATCAGCTTCTTGGAGCCATATTGGGTTTTGTAAAATAGAAGGCTCCTTTTGTGGTTGCATATCTACTTTGTGAGACATGAAGTATATTCCACTAGCTTGAATAGTTGTAGAATAATCAACAATTCTTTCCCTTCTTTCTTTATTGCTCCTCCCTCCTTCTCTCCATCCTTCCTTCTATTCCTTTTCTCTTTCTTTAATTCTAATCAGCAGCTGTAATCCTGTTTCTTTTTCTTTTTTTGATGAGTGCAGCATTAGAATACGCCTTAGGATTTCACAGTATATTCTAAAAGTTAATTCTTCAGTGCAAAAGAGTGTAAATTTTTTTTTAAATGCAGATATAATTTATATCCTTCCTGTTGGGGTGCCTGAGTGGCTCAGTGGTTGAGCATCTGCCTTCAGCTCAGGTCGTGATCCCGGGGTCCTGGGATCAAGTCCTGTATCCGGCCCCTCACAGGAAGCCTGCTTCTCCCTCTGCCTGGGTCTCTGCCTCTCTGTGTGTCTTTCATGAATAAATAAATAAAAATCTTAGAATAAATAAATAAATCTTTCATGTCTCCAGATCCTTAGGTCATTGCTCCTATTACATGGTCAGTTACCAACTTATAGCATTCAAATAAGAAGTCACAGAACACTGGCCAATAAGACACAGTTATTTGATGTGGGGTTAGGTATCAAAGTAAAACTGCTAAATTTACCTAGATATACTTTGCTTCCTGCTTTGGCCATGATAAGCTTGTCTTCGTTCCACTGCCACATTTCTGGCAAATGCTAGACTTACAGACTTACACTTACCTGGCATTTGATCTATTTTATTTTCTTCAAAAGTGTAGATTTTTCAATCATACTAGGCCAGTGGTGCTTTGAAAAACTTCTTGGCAGTACTGCCTGTCTCATATTTTGACTTCTTTCATGTGACTAGATGTTTTTGATCCATGCTTGGCTTTTATCAGTTTAATTAATCTCGAAAGTAGCATCCGTGCTAACTGAAATGATTTCTAACAATGTTGTGTTGATCCCTGTAATCACCGAATGAGAATAAAGATGCTGTTGCATAGGGCAGCATTCCTTATCTGTGTGGCTTACATTTTAAATTTGGGATCGTCCTCCAATGTCCCCTCCCCAGTTCAGTTTTAATTGGAGCTGTATATTGTCTCTCTGATAAGGTCAGTTTTGCACGTTCACTCCTTGACAAGACTATGTTTAAGAGATTTTTTTTTTAAATCATTCTTTGTTATTATGGACTGTTGCAGAATTCAGCTTTGCCTTTTAAAACAGATGATGAGGTTCAGACTACTTGATACTGAAAGACTGTGGCTGGGCTTGATCAGAGGGATTGCCCCTGGAAGTTCAGGTGACCTTGAAGTTAAGATGGAGAGGCTCGCAGCCCAAAATGTCAATGATGACAGATGCATTTTTTTTTCTCCATAATGCTATGCTAATACGATGTGATAAAGTATTGAAGCTCAAGAAACCAGCATAATGGTTCCCTTAAAAGCTTTATACCTTTTGTTTTCTATATAAGATTTTTCATTATCTAGACAAGAAAATGAATTTTTCCATGGTTTTTTTCCCCCTTTTCAATAAAAAAGTGACCTTCATTTTATGTGACCTGCTTGATGTTACCGTAGTGCTTGAAAATACCACTACTTCCTTTCCAGAGAAAAGGTCAATTACTCACAACATCATCCTTTCTTTAAAATGTCTTTCAGACTATGTTTACACAGCAAAAAGTCAAGTGGAGATTTAGTTTACCTGGTTTATTGAGTTGCTATTCAGATGGGCAAAAAAGATAATTCATAGTCCAATTTTGCTTATTTTGATTAGCTCCCCCTGTATTTTAACTATCATATCTTTATTTGTTTGTCTATTTCTTTGTGCATTCATTCTTTTACCATTCACATGAAATTTGGGAATTCTGGTTAAAAACTATCTTTCAGTCTTTCTTGTACTTCTGCACTACACTTATCAAGTTTCCATGTGTGCATGGGTCTGTTTCTGAGTTGGCCCTTTCAATCTGGTAGTTGTTATCACTGTGCTGACATCACAATTTATAATAGCTTTATCATAAATCCTTATACCTTACACCGAATGATTCTCACACTGTCCTTCTTTAGTAGTGCTGTGGCTAATCTTGATTGTTCTTTATATTCAATATAAATGTTGAAACTAATATGCTTGGGAATGAATATAACTGACATGGCAAAAGATCTCTACTCTGAAAACTATAAGATATTGATGAAAGAAATTGAAGAAGACACAACTAAATGAAAAAGTGTCCTGTGTTTGTGCATTGGAAGAAGTAATATTGTTAATATGTCCATGCTACCAAAGCCATCTACAGTTTTAGTGTAGTCCCTTTCAAATTTCCAATGGCATTTTTTATAAAAGTAGAAAAAACACTCCTAAAATTTATATGAAGTCACAAATACCTTAAATAGACTAATAAATGCATTTGAAAGCAGAACAAAGCAAGAGGGCAGGTGGCATCATACTTCCTAGTTTCAAGCTATACTATAAAGCTATGCTTATTAAAAGAGTATGGCATTAAAATAGACAAATAAACCAATGGAAGAGAATTAAGAGGCCAGAAATAATACCAAGATAGATGATTAGTTAACATTTGACAAAGGGCCCAGGAATACTTGGTGGAGAAAATAAAGATTTTTTTTTCAATAAATGGTGCTGGGATAATTAGATATTCACATATAATACAATAAAATTAGGCCCATATTTTACACCATTCACAAACATTAACTCAAAATGCATTAAAGACTTAATTGTAAGACCTGACAGCATGGAATTCCTAGAAGAAAACAGGAACAAAACTCCTTGACGTGGGTCTTGGTAATGATTTTTTGAGATATGATGCCTAAAGCACAAGCAAAAACAAAAAAAATAAACAAGTGGGATTACATCAAACTAAAATAGAAAGCCTATGGAATGAGAAAAAATATTTGCAAATCATTAATCTGCAAAGGGGTGAATATTCAAAATATGTAAAGAACTCATACAACTCAGTTGCCAAATAAATAAATGAAATTGAAAAAACAAATGAGCAAAGGACCTGATCAGACATTTCTCCAGAGAAAATATATGAAAGACCAACAAGTACGTGAACAGATCCTCAACATCACTAATTTTTAGAGAAATACAAAATAAAACTATAGTGACTTATCACCTCATGCCTGTTAGTATGGTCATCACTAAAAAGACGAGAGATAACAAATGCTGGTGTAGGTGTAGAAAAAAGGAAACCCTCTGCATCGTTGGATTGTACATTAGTACAGCTACTGTAGAAAACAGTATGAAGCATCCTCAAAAATCAAAAATAGAATTACCATATGATCCAGCAATTCATCTTGTGGGAATATGGCCAAAGACCATGAAAGCACTAACTTGAAAAGAATATCCACACCCCTATGTTCATAGCAGCATTATTCATAATATCTAAGATGTGGAAACAAACCAAGAGTAACTCACAGATGAACGGATTAAGAAATTAGGTTTTGCATATATCTATACCTATGTCTACAGTTATCCTTCATCTTATTGTGCTTAGCTTTATTCCATTTTCCAGATATTTCATTTTTTTTGACAACAGATTGAAGGTTTGTGGCAAACCTGCACCAAATAAGTCTATTGGTACCATTTGTCCAATAAAATTTGCTCACTTCATTTCTCTGTGTCACATTCTGGTAATTCTTGTACACTTCAAACTTCTTTATTATTATATTTTTTATGAATGATCTGTAATCAGTGATTATAACTTGCTGAAAGTCCAGATGATGGTTAGAACTAGCAAAGGTTTTTAAATTAGGGTATGTACATCTTTTAGACATAATGCTGTTGCACACTTAATAGACTACAGGATGGTATAAACATAATTTTTATATGTACTGTGAAACCAAAAACTTCATTTGACTCGTATTATTGCAGTGATCTGGAGCTGAACTTGTGATATCTCCAAGATGCAACTATTGAAAGAATATTATTTAGCAACAACAAAAAAAACCCAGTGAAACCCTACATTGCAACATGGATGGATCTTGAAGGCATTATGCTGTATGAAATAAATCAGACAGTCAAAAATACTTTGATGTCACTTATTTTTTTTAAAGCAATCTTGTAGAAAAAGGGATCAGACTTGTTATTATCAGAAGGGGGAATTAGAAGAAGGTGGTTAAACAGAACAAATTTCCAGTGATAGGATAAATCAGCCCTAGGAATGTAGTGTATAGCACCGTGACAGCAGCTACAACCGCTGTAGGATGTAGAGGAAGCTGTTAAAAAGTAAATCCTAGGAATTAATCTTCATCACAAGGAAACATTTTGCCTTTTTCCCCCCCTCTCTTTTTGTTATATCTATATGAGAACATGGATGATAGCTAGACCAATTGTAGTAATCATTTCATAACATACACAAATCAAACCGAAAAAAGTAGAAAATCGTGAAAAGCATGCTGAAACTCTGAGATATAAGAGGTAGATCTACTCGGCAGGTGTATCTCCTCCTCTTTCTTTCTCCCTTCTCATCCTCATGAATTAACTCAGATAATGCAGTTTTATAAGATAAATGATTCTTTTGTTTCTCCTGGAGTATTTTTTCATGTGGTGGTTTGCACAGGGTTCATCCATGACCCTGAGGCAAGTCGTGGATTGGAAGCAGCAGAGACCCACCTCATGCTTTAAATGGTGACATTGCCTCCATTTTCAGTTGTACTATCACTAACAGCTCAATGTATTTTTTTAATTTAGTTTTAAAAAAGATTTATTTATTTATTTATTTTAGGGAGAGAAAGAGCATGAGCGGGGTGAGGGACAGAGAGAAACAATCTCCAGCAGACTCCCCAACGAGTGTGGAGCCCGATGCAGGGCTCTAACTTACGAACATGGGATAATGACCTGAGGTCAAGAGTTGGACACTCAACCGACTAAGCCACCCATCCCTTCCAACAGCTCAATGTTAAGTAGTCTGGGCCTTTTCCCAATAAACTCGTACCCTGACTCATTCCTAATTACTCCGCATTTTTAGCACTTGGGGCTTCCATCAGAGGCAATGTCTTATAATGCTCCCAATGGAAGACGGACCAGAGAGAGAACTCTACTCATAAATTCTTAATAATAGACACTTAAGTCTGCTAAGTGAGTTCAGGGACAGAGTCAAAGGAGTCTAGTTCAGTAGTTATTGTTTGTATAGATGTTACTTGCAAAATGTCAGGTAGCAAGTACTTGACATTTAACCTTTACAACATCCCCGAGGTGGGTACTACTATCTTCTCCATTCTACACGTGTGATAACCAAGTCATAACAAAGTAAAGGCTTTGTTCAACGTCCCTCAGCTAGTATATGGTAGAACCAAGACCCTGACCTAGGCAATGTAGCTCCAGAGTCATCCACGTCCTGAGTTGTGCAATAAGAACCATTTATACCATAGCTGATAAAGCTGCATTTCTCTTCAGAAATTCACAGGTTACCCAGTTAGGTTTTGCTTCTAAAAAAAAAAAAAAAGTCAACAAATTTTATTTAAGACTCCAAATTTCTAAGGGATAACTACCAGTCACATTAGTCTTTGTTCACACTTTGGAAAAATCGTTAACTTAGTGAGGTAGGGGTGGAAAGAGTTTTTTTCAACTCTTTTAGGCTCCCTGGGTGGGTCTGCATTTTAAACTGGTAAACAGTTTAGCAGAAGAAAAGCATACACATTTTGAGTTTTAGATGACATGGGAGTTCAAAAGGAATTGAAGACCCAAAGAAAGTTTGTATGCTATGTTTGATGAAGAGCAGACCCTAGTGAAGAAACATGGTGAAGAAACATGGCCCCTTTGTCTTCAGAGGTAAGGATGTCCCTTTCCTCCAGGTGTAGGGAGGAATGCCTCTTCCATGAGGGTTTTATAACCTCCTTCTGGGCAGAGGGGTCAGAGGAAGGTCACTCTGAGTGATTTTCCTGCTTCTGCTGTTTCCTCAAATTCTTTCAGTTTAACCTATTCAATATACTGAGGGCCATCTTCTGAGATAGCACATCCTGATCTGCATCAATAACCTATAGTAAGATGAAAATCAAATTGTCTATTTTGACTTGAAAAGGTAAAAGTTTATAAATGGAAAAATAACGTATACAAATTTTAATTGAGATACACTTAACTTTTAGGGAGATGTATTGTTTCTTTGAATATTGTCTGAGTCCTCGGTCTTTTCTTTAAAGCCTTTAACAAGTCCCATTTTATGACCCAGCAATGGCTGATCTGTTCTCTAAAATTTATGCTTTCTTTGCAAATTGATGTTAAAGGCAACTGGTGAGCAAGTTTTCAAGAACTATCCCTGGAAATCAACCTAGAAAAACTCCCATCTGGAGAAAAGGACCAGAGCTAGAGCTCCTGGGTTGTAAATTGGCTGTCAGAACTGATACTCTATATATCCACGCTGAAGCCCTGGAAAGTTTGATGGAAAAACCACAGGAAGAGCTATCCACTCGCTTAGTGTCAGATGTAAAATATCTGCTACCTTAGGAAAAAAAGACAGCTTTATTTTTGCCTGTGTGATAAATCGGTTAATTTGTTAACATTTTAGCTACTTAAAGGCATTTTTAAGAAAGAGAGAGATGTACACAACATCGCAGAAGGGGCTTTGCTCTATTTAGTGGTTTCTGGCTTCTCAGCACCCTCCTTCAAAACATCCATAGCTCTACCTGTCTGTCAGATATTTATTTTTCTAAACTTTGAAAAGTTAAAGAAAAAAAAAAAAAGGCCAACTGCAGTTTAAGTACACATGGCACAAGCACTTGTGGAAATCTGTGGTTGCTTGGCAACCAGAGGGTGCCTATTTGAAGAGCTCAGAGAAGTGTACAATGTGACTTCAGGATGGATGAAGGGCAGCAGGAGGCATTGAGTCAACTTAAATGATTCAGAACATGGAAACAGTATTCAAATAATATACATCTCTGTATGTGATTATTCCCAAATGATGATAGTTTTGCAGCTCGGCTCTCCTCTGTACATGCAATAAGAATTGGAGGACTGCAGATGCAGGAGAATTTCAGTTTTTGAGTTTAGCCTGTATGACCGTGTCTCGTGCAGTCAGGGTTTCGTGGTAACCATGCCAAAATAGCATGTTGACGACAGGGGTAGTTATCACTGCTCCCTTGGTCAATTGACGTGTCAGTTGAAGGGGTTTGATTTTTGAAAAGTCTCACCATCCTTAATAAAGATCAGCAATCATTAGAATTAACCACATGCTGATTTAATCAACATATAGCTTTGTTAATTACTAGTTCTTTCTTCATGTCCATCTGTTTTTAAGATTTTAGTGAACCTGCACCAGATGTTCATGTAAATATAATAAGCTGCTTGCCATGTAAATATAACATTTTCAAGTGTGTTGTGTAACAGCCTTTCAATTTATGCATACTGTTGTCTGGGTTTCATCTTTAGTGGCTTAAATACAAAACTGATAACTTTGTTAAAAGCCCCATTAGGCACAGTTTCTACTTGAAGCTCTGTGTGTGTGTGTGTGTGTGTGGTTGGTTGGTTGCTACTTAGTCATTGTATATTGTGATAGGTGTTCAGATCCTTAAGATGGAGCAAAGCATTTGTCAGGGTGTTCCGGGAACAGAAGTATAGAAGTGAGATAGAACTATTCCATTTTACTCAGTTCAAGGGTGTAATAAAATAACTACCGAATTCACGGTAAATATGACCCATTCATCTTGCCTGGTGAAATTGTAAAGTGATTCATGTATGTAGATGCTTCAGTTTTGTTACTCTGAAGATCATCCCAGCCCCTAGCCCATTTAGAAAATTCACTTGATAAAGTGGAGGGCAGACACAAGGCATTTTCACGTTTCTACATAAGAGATTCCTTGGAATTGATCAAACTGGAGGATGATGGAATTGGTCAGTAGAAAGATTGTGAGAATCAAATTAGGGCACATTTCGGCGTTTTGAAGAAGATAGTGCATTTTAAAGTACTGCCCTGTACAATATACTGAAAAGAATGTTTCAGTATCTGTTTTATAGCAATGAAAATGTTTGAACCCAGGCGGTTATGGATGCAGCAGTCAAGAGGAATCTAAATCACAATGGAACATTGAAAAGGAAGTCAATTTAAAGAGGCTCAGATCAAAGGCAAATTGTAAAATGAGCTTTAATCTCTAAGGCTGTTCACATTTTATCTGAATTTAAGAGGTAGGTAAATTAAAACCACTAATAAAGGTTAGTAGCAGAGTATTTTCTGGATAACAAAGAAAATAGACGTGTTGGAATTATTGAGGAAGAAAATCAGTTTGAATAAACTAAAAGCAAAAAAAAAAAAAAACCCATCAATTTCAAAGGAAAATAAGACACACTGTGTAAAAAGAGGGGGCTGTCCCTTGTGACATCATAGGGAGGAACAGGGCACATCGCACCGATGCTCTTGATAGTATCTCTACAGCAAACTATAAATCAGAACGCTTAGCATTGTGGGCCTAGAAGGAGAATTTAATTACAGAGAGAGAAGATGAGAACTCTTTAATAAATGTATGGCTGCACAGTTTTCACCTTTTTATGAGGCATCCATTTTCTTTAATTTTAAATGGGTAAAATAGTCACATGGTTCTAAGCATATGAGAAAAGATATATGGTATAATCCACTCATCCTAATTCTCTTTTTATCCCATCTGCCCGGTTCCCAACTGCTCCATCCACATTACCATTGTTCTTGGTTTCCTGAATGTCTTTCCATAGCTGGGTTGCGTGTGTAACAAACAAATCTGAGTGAATGTTTCTTATGCCCCCACCAAAGGTGACCACACTCTAAGTCCTGGATCCTATGGGTGTATTATCTTGCACAGCTAGGCCAAGGAGACTTGGAAGATTGAGTCAAGGCCATGAACTTTAAAATAGGGAGAATATCCTGGATTATTCTGGTGGGCCCAGGGTAACTACATAGAGGAAGGAACCGGAGGAGGAAAGCAGAAGAGCTATCAAAGAGTTGCAACCAGGGAAGAAGAGGTCTCAGAGGTTCAAAGCCAGACAGGGACTTGACCTGCCATTGCTGGCTTTGACTATGGAGGAAGTGGGCCAGGAGCCTAGGAAGCCAACAGCTTCTAGGATCTGGGAACGGTCCTCAGATGAGAGTCAGCAAAGAAATAGTCCCTTAAATCTGAGCAACTGAATCCCATCAACAACCTGAATGAGCAAGAACACGGACTCCTTGAGTTCCTCCATGGAGGAACAGAGCCCATCAACCTTAACTTTAGCCTAGCGAGGCCCGTGTCAGATTTGAGATGGGCAAAGTAATAAATTGTGTGGTGCTAACTTGTTAAATTTGTGTCAATATTTTGTGGTAAAGATAGAAAATGAACATATCCCTGTTTCTTGCACAAACATAACATACTATAAATATTGATCTGGACCTGGCTTTTCTCACTTAAAAATGTATCTTGGGGGTCTTCCCTTGTCAGTATATGGAAGCATCATCCTTCTATATATTTTCTTATTATTTAGCAGCTTCATAGGATGTCACTTTTGGTGCCATTCTGACTTGATTTAACTAATCGTCTATCGATGAATATTCATTTGGTTTCCAAACCTCTGCTTTATAACACGGCAATGAAGAACATGGTATGTGTGTAAGATATCTACAAAGTAAATTTCCAGATGTGGAATCACTGAGTCAAAAAGTACGTAGATTTTTAATTTTGATATATGTTCAAATATTATACTCCATAGAGGCTGTGCCAATTTGAATTTTCACCAATTATGTATGACAATGCTAGTTATCAAATTTAGATAATGTTGCCAATAAAATAAGTAATGGTCTATCATACACCTCAAAAATGAATTTCTCACAATGGGTGAAATTGCACCATTTTTTTTTCTGGTTTTGGAGATAAACTATATACTCATCCTAATTATTGCTATGATCTTTATATTCCCTACCATTTACTCCACTTATCTTCTCTACTTCTTCTTGTAGTTTCTAGAAGATCACCCCTGATTTTGGTAGCCCTTATGGTTACTTCATAACATATGGATTAAATGTCTCCCGGTTTCATGGAAAGTATAAGTTGCAGTGTTTTGGTTAGGTTCTAGTTCTTTTTCTTTCTAATTTAATTAATTAATTTATTTCACACACACACACACACACACACACACACACACACACACACACAGAATACAAGCAGGGGGAGAAATAGAGGGAGAGGGAGAAGCAGGCTCCCTGTTGAGCTGGGAGCCCGATGGAGGGGGTTGTTCCCAGGACCCGAGGAGTATGCATGACCCGAGCCAAAGGCAGATGTTTGACTGACTGAGCCACCCAGGTGCCCCTTGTTAGGTTCTATTTCATTTCTGATCTCCTTAGTGCTTCTCTAACGTTTTCAGAAGAAAGGAAGGGATACTAATTGTCAGTTGTGGTAGGCAGCTTCTGAGATGGCCCCTTATCATGCCTGTCCCCTAGGATTCATGTCCTTCTGTAACGCCTTCCTCTTGAGTGTGGGCTAGACTTACTGACTTTCCTTTAATAAAGAGAATACTGCAGAAATCATGGATTGTCACTTCCAAGATTATGTTACAAAATATTATGGTTCTGTCTTGAGCTTTCTCTGTTTCTCTGTTGTCTCTGTCTCTCTCTTTTTCCCCTCTCACACATTCTCTCTTTCTTTCTCTCTCTCTCTGATCACTCACTTTTGGAAAGCCAGCTCCCTTATGGTGAAGCAGCACTGTGAAGAGCCACATATGAGTAGGTGTGGAAGTGGATCTTCTGAGCCCTGCCAACAGCAGTGTGGATGAGCTTGGAAGTAGATCCTTCTCCAGTCAAGCCTTGACATGGAGCACAGCCCTCGTTGAATATTTGATTACAGCCTCATGAGAGTCTGAGTCAGAGCCATCCAGCTGCACTCTAACTGAATTGCTGACCCACAACAACTGCAAGATAATAAATGTTCTTTGATTTAAGCAGCTAAATTTTAGGGGAATTTGTTATATAGCAATAGATAACACCAATCAATGCATTTTATACAGCTAACACCCAATTTACCATTACAGAGACCAAGAATAAATTCTAGTGTGGCTCAGAACTAAAAATGAAGTAGGAAACATGCAAACTCTTAAAGAGAAAGAAGCTACAGTAACATAAATTTAGAGACTGAAGTTGTAGCATAATTTATAAGTTACTCAAACTGCAGTAAAAACCTTTTCTAATTGTAGAAATCTCCTATTTCTTTTATAAGAAACATCATGTCACTGAAGTTGTTAATATTCCAAATCCAGTTTAGGAAAATGAATGGAAGGGAGAATGATCGGCATTATTTTTCTCTTCTCATTTTGGACTTGAGGACTTTCTTTGTTTATGACTACTCACGTGAATGGATATGGATGGAGAGTAATTTTTTTTCCAGTATTTATGACCAGAAAATCCCAAGAGCATACTTAAAGATATCATATGAACACCCCAAATTAATTATGGCATATGAAGTTTCTATTTTCTTAATTGAGATCATGGGTTAGAAAGAGGAAGCGTTGCAATTCATCTTCTGAACTTTAATTCCTGAGCCAATGACATAAGAACAATTCAGAATTTAAATCAATGTCTGCCACTAGGAATAAGCAGAGGCCCAGCAGAAACCAAATCAGATGAACAGCTTTGTCAAGTGTTTGAATATCTTATTGGCTATACTTTATGTCCTCCATAATCATAACCATAGTGGAACTAGTTTTCTATCGGCAACCCAACAATATTTCTTTCCAACGTCTCCATTCCTCACTATGGGCTACTTGACAGAAAAGGTCATGTATTTTCTTTTTAAGATCATGTATTTTTAAATAAACTTTTTTTCCTTTGAATAACTTTAGATTTATAGAAAAATTATGAGGATAGCACAGAATAAACCACTAGTCTACTTGTTATTAAAATCTGACATTAGGGCCGCCCTGGTGGCTCAGCGGTTTAGCGCCGCCTTCAGCCCAGGGAGTGATCCTGGAGACCTGGGATCGAGTCCCACGTCGGGCTCCCTGCATGGAGCCTGCTTCTCCCTCTGCCTGTGCCTCTGTCTTCTCTCTGTGTCTCTTATGAATGAATAAATAAAATCTTAAAAAAAATAAATAAAAATCTAACATTAGTATGGTACAAATTGATGAACAAATCTTGATATAAGATTATTAACTCAAGCTGTCACAGGTGTGATAGTTTTGCTCATTTTTGACTTTGACAGATTTGACGAGTATGTGCATGAATAAATGGAAATGGAGCATTTTCCAGTCTACATTTTTAGATCACTGAGACCGAGATTATTGAGGGTCACGGTGGAAAGGGAGCATCCTCAAAGTTTGTATGAACTGATTGTTATGCTTGAAGGGCTTTAGAGTTGAAGGGAACAAGGCACCATACACAGCCCAGTGAGAGGTTTGGGATGGAAAGTGGGAAAATGAGTTTAAATAGATCATTTTCAGGTTTTCAGTGCCCAAACTGTATGTCTACATCTAGAATGTTGATGACATTCTACACAGTGTGTGAAGTACTTTATCCTTTCCTCACGTCAGCTCTAGACAAACCTCAGATGGCTTTCCCTTTCAATTTGATTACTTTCTTTAAAAACCTTTGTACTTATTCTTTTTTCCCCTTTTTACTTATTCTTGACAACCATTCTCTAAACAAATATCTTAATTATTAAAAGCAGTTAAAACCATGAATATTGATAACAAAAAGAATAATAACAAAATAAAAATAACAATAAGAGAGTCCTTTAAGAGATTAGGGTTAAGAAACAAGCAAGCCTTCAATGCAATAATATAATGGAGGTCAGGCCAGTTTATTTTTCTCAAGTCTATTACAAAACTGTTAGAATATACATATTACCACAATATGCTTTTACTGGAAAAGTAGCTTAATAAACTCTGCCAACTATCTTGATGGTAGAGCAACATGGCAGTGAGATCTGGGATGGTGGTGATGGGCTTTGCTTTCAGTGAGAAGAAAGAAGTTTATTTTATGGAAGCAAGAGAAACAGGGAACAGTGAGATCCCAGAACTTGTAGTCTTCTTTTATCATCTTTGGTAAAAAAGGGAGAGAGCACTAAAAATTGAAACACTTCACTGACCTCCTCTGTTTTACTCACACCTACTTCTGATGCCAGATGAGAGGTTTTCTTTTTCTCTTGACACCAGATATATGTGTCTTTTCCAACACCACTTCTCCCACTCTGTGATACCAACAGGGTGTCAAATGATTCAATTCAATTCTAATAATACCTACCTGGAGTTAGCATTAGATCCCGATTCTTAGACAGCTCAGTGCTAGAAGAGTGCCCCACTCCAGATAGCATTACAAGCCCCTGGCCTCCGCTCCTTCTAACTGATGGGTTAGAGATTGGGGGTTCCCACAGCCCCCACTCAGGTTCTATAACCCCCCAGAGTGACTTAGAGAATTCAGAAAAGCATGTTACTTACATTTCCTGGTTTAGTTTAAAGGATACAACCCAGAGAAAACCAAATAGAAGAGATACGTCGGCCCTGGGGATGGGGGGAAACATGCCAGTTCACAGAGCCTCCATGCCCCTTGTGGGAGGACCACCCTCCCAGCACCTTGACGGGCGAACCTTTCAGCCTCACCTTACCAACCTGAAGGTTGGGAGACAGGGATGAAAGTTTCAAACTTCTAACCACAGCTTGGTCTTTCTGGTGACCAGGCTCCATCCTGAAACTATCTAGGGGCCCTGCAGAGAGTCACCTCATCCAAACACAGAATAAAAGACGCTCCTAGTACTTTTCTCACTATGCATTTCCAGGAGTATTTGGAACTACGTGCCAGAAACCAGGGACAAAGACCAAATATCTTCCTATGATACATAAATGGCATTAACCAATTTTAGTGGAATTATTTATGATAATACCAAAGTCTCTCTCTGTCTTGTTTTTGTATTCAGAGTCTTATGTTTTCTTGATGTTTTTCTCCTCTTAGGAAAAAGGTTTGCATCATCAATTCTTATCTAAGCTCTGAGAGCATACATATTTTTTCAACAAATTGATTTAATTCCACTTCATTGTTGTTGAGTGGAGTTGGCCAAAATGAAGAATTAATCTAGTAGGCTCGTGGGTGTTTATTTTTGATTATGTTCATAGTAAACATAGAGATTAGGTTTTTTTTTCCAAAGCTTATGCTTTCAGAAAGGAGTGCTTTCGGTGAGATTTGCCCTTCGATAGAGCTGGGAAGCAATACTAAATTAGTAAAACCTCTGCGTGCCTTGACTAAGCATGACAAGCTCACTTGGGTAGAGTAGACACCTGTTTACATGGTAAGAAAACACAGAAAGTTTGAATCAAATACTAAACAAATATTATTCTTTTAAAATTCATTTTATTATATTGGAATCCCTGAGAATAAATTACTTCTTTAGCCTTACCTAACCAGTTAGGAGGACATCATTTGCTGTGCCAAGATCTACAGCCTCTTCCCAGATGTTTGAAAATTTATGAACAAGCACAGTAAGGAAACTTGCACAAATCAGTGAAGAGGTTAGGCAGATGTCTACATCCTGGAAAAGAAGTTGGAAGTATCTGAGTTGACATTATGCTGATCACTTTAAAATGATGAAAATCATGAATTTTATTTGGTGCTAGAAATGTTAAAGCAGGCCTGTCTGAACTACTGTGTCCTGTGTAAGCAAGTGTCAGTGTCTGAATGCCCATGTGTGATGTACGGTGTTTGTCCAACATGAGCTGAGTTAGGATTTGTCTGGTAGTTCTAAAGGGCTTACAGGATTTCCTGGAACATCCATCTCAATGAGGCCATGAACTCCAAGAACCCCCGAGGCTACAGAAGTCATCTCTTGGAACTTGGTGATGCACCCACTCTTCAGGGGCTGGTATGAGAATGCCCTTGTTCTATAGAAGTTGAAGAAAACCTAATGTCCCTACTGATCTGTGTCTTCACTAGCATTTGGCAACTCTGCCTTTGTTTATGCATCTTAAGGCTTATTCAGTCTTAAGAAATGACCAGTAGAAAAAATCCCAATAGCTATAGTTGACATTTATACTCTTTGCTAGTTATAACTGCTCCTGAATGTGATCTTGGTTTATAAATTCACGGTAGAGATAAAACTAGAGTGATGTAGACCAGGGATCAAAAACCAATGACTAGAGATTTATCTGTTGGAGTGTTTAATATATTTCTTTATTTTGAAAACTTTCTCAAAAGTCATGCTGCCTTCTATTCCTAACGTTCTCCACTGTTCTGAATCTTAAATTGATATTTTCTCTCTGGCACCTGAAGTTATTTGGGTTTGTTATTCCTTCATTAGACAAGTGGAAATCACAGCTTAAATGTGATATTTATAATGATCATCGATTAAAATGATAAATATACAGCTTTTAGGGTCTCTTTACCCTGATATAGCACAGATTATTTGGGGGACACATCTGCACTTAGCAGTTGTATATAAATAAAGACATGTCCTTAGAAGTTCTGACAGATGCCAAAGGAAGTGAAATGCAGGTTCTGTGCTTGTGCTTTTCTTCCTTGGCTTCTTTGACTTTGTTTGATCTTCATTTTTCAATGGACATGAAGTTTATCTATTTGGGCTAGAGGAAGATGCATGAAACTGAATTCAAATTAGCATTCCAAATTTTCTTTTGTAATGCCTGGCCTTCACTCCCTCATTTGCCAGTAGAGTATAGACTGGCTATGCTAAATTAAAAAAGAAAAAAAAAGTAATATCATTCACTGTTATTTAACCATTAATGTTCAACTTATATCAATAGGATGTTGAATATTTGATATTTTCAACTGTATATTTATTTGTGTTCTTAGTGATGTAATAAGAACTGGGGTCAGCTTCAATCACAGCCATTTTAGTAATGGTAAATTATCCGGAATTGAAAAATTAAATGCTAATCATAGATAATATAGGATGTTATCTGCAGCAGCCTTCTTTGATTATCTATATAGAGCAGTATGTTAACATTATCTAGTAATCTGGGCTTGCATTTTATTAACATTTATTCTGAATAAATTCTTTCCTCAAATATGAATTTGTTGAGCACCAAAGGTTCTATTTTTTGCTGTCACATTGAGAAGAAACCCACTGTGATGAATTATTAGGACAATGAAAATTAAGCAAGAGTGAAGGCTGTAATTTGAGGAGGAAATAAATCTGCAACTTGCAGAAAGAATAGTAGCTCTGAAGATTTATTCTCTCTTTTGAAGTTGCCTGTCACAATATGGTAACACGAGGCATCAGGATTTGAAAGATGGTTTCGAAATCTCCTCATTGACAACATGTCTAAGTGGCCAACTTTTCAAGTGTCTCTGTGGGGAGCCTTTGTGCCTATCTTTTACCGTTGCCATGATTTGAAGGAGCCATTCATTACTAACTGGGAAGGTAGGAAGAGCCTGCTTTGCAAACCATGTGACTACATAGCTAAGCAAGAACAGTGAAGTAAACACCCGGGCGCACGCACTATCATAAGCTGCTGTTGGCATTTGGAGCCATGACAGGCAATGATGAGAAGACATGCCAGGATTCCCACAATGGGGGACTTAGTGCACTATTCCTGACCCATCTTGTCTTATAAAATTAACTGTTTTACAGTTATGCTCATATTTCACATTGGGGTTAAGATAGTAGTTCCCAGTAAAATTTAAAATTTCAAAGTGCAATGAACACAAATAAACATGTTTTAGTCAATGCTTCCATATTTTTGGATCTCTGATGTACCGCATGTAGTTGTGGAATTCCTGCCTTGTGTTTTACTCCGTGAGACATAGAAAGCGGTAGGCGACTAAGACTCAACCTCTGTATAAATGGAAAAGGAAAACAGCAACGCTTCTGGAGTATGTGCTAAATGCTCGATAATATCCTAATAATTATTTGTAGCCAGGTAGTATTATCCTCATTTTACCTATGAGAAAATGTAGGCCTTGAGAGCTTACATACTATGACAAAAGTCAGGCAACAGTAAGTGGTGTTTTTATAAATTGAACTGAAGCTTGTCTAACTAATTTTTAATGCCCTGGGTCATTCTGCAAATCAACGTCTCTTTTGAGAATTTATGAGCAACAGAATCCCCAAGCTTAAATGTTAGCCTCTTTACATGGACAAGTTCCCAAGCCTTTTTGCTTCTAATTTTTCATGACTTATAGGCGACTGTTAGTATAGACAGTCCATCCAGTGTAACAGAGGGGCATGCAGAGGAAAAGGTTAAAAATGAGGCTATTTGGGGGGCGCCTGGGTAGTTCAGTCATAAAGCGACTGACTTCAGCTCAGGTCACGACTCCAGGATCCTGGGATCAAGCCCCTCATCGGGCTCCTCACTCAGCAGGGAGTCTGCTTCTCCCTCTACACTTCTCGCCACTCACACACTTTTTCTCTCTCTCAAATCAATCAATCAATAAATAAAATCTTTAAAAAAAATGATTAGGCTATTCGGTAAATTTGGGGAAAGCAGGTACAAAATCATAGTGAAATATGAAACCAGCTCATCCATGGAGGGTAATGCCGCAAGATGTCTCAGGGCAGCTCTATGGCTCCACTAGTGATTCATACAACTAATTTAAAATGAAGGAGTTCAGCACAGAGGAGGGACTTTCCGTAGCTACTTTCACCTGCTCAGATAGACTAGGAAGAGGTTTGGGTTTAATCACAGCTAGGATTTAGCCTGGTTTATAAGACAGAGTGACTTGAGGATGTATGGAAAGGACACATGCGATGATAAAACAGAGGATCTAAGCTGAATGAGGAGGGGAGTGAGAGCATGAAGGGTTTTGTAGGTTTTTTTTTTTTGAGATTTAAAAAAGAATAGGTTTTGTAATTCCAGTAAATCATTTCCAAAGGCTACAAGGGAGGACACAACACTGCTCACTGGACATAAGATAAGGAAAGTCCCACTAAGCCCCCTTCACCCCCACCCAAATCATTTCCCATCCATGGCATTGACTTTAGGCCCCGGTGATGGCGCAAACGCTGTACAGCTCTCTTCTAGTTCTGCTAGGGTTCAGTTAATTGGGACTTTTGCTCTGGTATATGGGGGGAAGCTTCTAAGGAAAGTCACGTTGGGTAAACTGTGCCACACTACAGGGCATCATCATTCTATTCTTCGCTGTCTCCTGGGCAAGGACAGTGAAAATATGGTAGCGTGATCTAACTGATGATCTCTGTGGGCTCTAAGAAATGTGGGAGTAGTTGCCAAAAAGTTCATAACCACTGGCCTAGATGTGGTTATAAAAACTTTAATTTACTTAACTTAATCGAGTAGTAATAAAAGAAATAATTTACTGTGACTTTATATCCGGACTCCAGGAAAAACAACAACAACAACAACAACAAAAGCAACACAACAAATTTGTTTTAGAGCTTTCGTGTCCCTTATAGGCAATCTCAAATTAAAGGAAAGCACATCAGAAAATATTTATTAAGCACCCATTTTATGAATAGTACCTCAGGGTTCATTTACTGCTAGGAATAACTATGAAGTTGAGGAGGAATATATTTTAATAATAAGAGCCAACCAAGTATTTTAATTTTTGTGTGTGTGCATTTCATGCAGAACATTAGGAATTAAATTAAATTCAGCCAGTGTTTACAGAGGTGTTATCCCTGACCTAGATGATTTTACAATCTGGTGGGGAAGAAAAATGTGTTCGGAAATTACCATAACAAAATGCATGAAGTGACAGGTGTCAGAAGTTACATATAAACACAATGCCCGGGAGCCCCAAGGAAGGTGTGATTAATTCCTGCTTGTGGTGACTTAGGACTTCAGACGGGAAATACCATTTTTGCTGTGTTTTGAAGAGTGAGCAGCGTTTATAGAGGCCAGATAGGGATGCAAGAAAAGAGGGTGTTGGGAAATCATTCTAGGCTGAGTAAAGGCAGAGATGAAAGCCAGAGGCGAACAAGTACAAGTTATGTTTAGGGACTCACAAATAGGAACCCGTGGTTGGATCACGGTTATCTTTGGAAAGAGAAGCGAGATTGTAAAGCAGGGCCCAGGACATAGATTATTGCTTAATATAAAAGTTGCTGGAAGAGGAGAGATATGGCTAGCATAAAAGATAAGCTTTTTTGCACCATTGAAGGAATGTGATAATGTTCTTTTCTTAATGAACATGTGCTGTGGGCATTTTGAGTTTCTGACATAAGAAATCCTTATTTTGACATAAACATGGGTGTAATTTAGTAGCAGAATTTTACTTATTTTTATTTTTATTTTTTTGCTTAAACCTCTCACTACATCCTAGTCTTGATTGATATTTTTGGAGAATGTTGTGAGACTTAAATTTGAGAGAAAGCCAAGATGCCTACTAAAAACACAGATAGCTTTAAGGAACCATTATCAATTGTTTTCCAAAATCCATTGAGGTATTTATGAATTTGCTATGATGAAACAAAGTAGGCTTGGATAATTTTTTGTAAATATGAACAATGTAAATTCATGATACTTGTCTATACATTGATTTCAGAAATGTTTAGCATCTGTCAAAAGTAGCTAGTGTTTTAGTATCTTTAACATTTTTCTAGATGAAATTCCTGATTCTATTCTAAAGTTCATCTTGTGTGTAGTGATAGTTAATGTGCTTATAAAACCCATTCTTACATTTTTTTTGTTTGATGAGATTTTCCATTTTTAATTATGAAGTACATTGAAATGTGTGGCTTTGTCGTTCAAATGCTGACAATATAGCTAGGAAACGTGAACTTCAGGCTTATCCAATAAAATAAATATACCATTGACTCTATTGATACATATTTTGAATTCTCACTGACCTCATTAACTTTCAGAATAGGTGCAAAATAACTTTTTTTTTTAATCGAATGTATACAAAGCATTTGACCCTCACTAAAGCTCAACAAGAAGAGCAACAAAGAATATTTTCATTGTTCTCATAGTGGGACGGAAGCCTTGGAGGTTTGGAAGGTTATTATCTGCATTGGTGTTAGCTCATGAACAGTTCTTCTCAATGTTTTTGCTTTCTGAGGCAAAACTAAACATACGGATATTGGATTCTTTCTGGTTATCCTAGCTGCTGTGTAGCTTTCAGAGTTACCAAGAGTGCACAAAGGGAATAGTGCATGGAGCCCATAAGGTCTTTTGTCCCAAGAGACTGTTTGCCTTGGTGAAAGTGTTTGGTGTGTATTTAGAGCAGAAAAATAGTGAGATAGAAATTTAACATTCTGTCCTCCAGTAATAAATATGCTGTGCTGTGTTTTATATGTATATATATTAGGCTGAAATTACAGTATGTTAAGCTCCTACTTCTGTTTTTTTTTTTTTTAATGTGGCTATTACATTTTGTTTCTCCCTAAATCAAAACCTTGATATTTGTACCACCCTGCCTTTTGTAACTATGCGTTTCCAGCTGATAAAGAATTGTGGTTTTATCAGTTCCATATGGAGAAATTTTCTCCAGGGAACAGTCTATTCTTTATGACATTTATTACTGTAGAATAATCTTCTAACTCTGGGAAACGAACTAGGGGTGGTGGAAGGGGAGGAGGGCAGGGGGTGGGGGTGAATGGGTGACGGGCACTGAGGGGGGCACTTGACGGGATGAGCACTGGGTGTTATTCTGTATGTTGGAAAATTGAACACCAATAAAAAATAAATTTATTATTAAAAAAAGAATAATCTTCTTTCGACTTTTACCAATAATGAGTGTCCACTCTAGTGGCTAAAACCCAGCTACTCTTGTACTAAACCACATGGAAACAGATATGAAGAATTGAAAAAAGAAACAAACAGTATTTGAACAGTTTTACTCTCCTTTGACTAAAATTTCCCAGAACCTACTTATATAGAGAGACTAAGTTATTTTAATTAGTGCCGAGATCTGCTAAGTGATTTTACTGAACTAAAGTAAGAACTCTAAGCCTTTAAGTGATTGTGATTTTTTTCTTATTGCAGAAAAAGCTATTTGCTGGTTACACAATTTGCTTTTTCTATATGTGACCAGTTATTTTATAGGTTAGGGCAGGAAATTATTAAGCTCAGAATCTATGTTTGAATTTTTGTGGCCTACAGAGACTTGCCTTGTTTCTCGGCCCAAATCTTACATCTCACCTCAAACTGAATCTTGCCCATGTAATTAATAAAATCACCAACCTGAGTGAGGGAATGTAGATGGTGGGTCTCAGAGTTCACCACGAGCTCTAAAAGGAGAACAGCATCCTCTTTCAAAGTAAATCTGTGGAGTAAGATATGTTCCAGATTTCATGGCTCAAGCAACAGGTCAGTTTTCCACTATTTCTTGAACTCCAATTTCTGGAATTCCTATTATATGACATGCATTTTTTCCTTATTATTACTAATCTTCACACCAAATCTTCGATGGCAAGGTAGTTAATACCATTGCCATTTTTATACATGAGAGTGCTGAGCCTCAGCGAGATTAAGTAACTTGCCTAAAATTGAATATTTAATACTGATGGTTCTAGGCTTCTGTTTTGGAAGTATATGGCTCTATCCTGCCACTCCAGGGAAAATTTATTAGAATTACTATCCTAAACTGTCTAAAGCTATATTGTTTTTTTTTCTATTGCTGTGTAAAATATTACTGTGGAATTAGTAGCCTAAAATAAGATGATTATTATTTTACAGTTTCTGTGGTACAACTAATAAATACTTACAACTTACAGCATAATTTGTATAGAGCTTATATTTTTATAATTGTATTTTGTATTTACACATTATAATGTAAATATGTGTGTTAATATAATGACGGGAGTGACCTCTCATCACCTTTGCCATATTTTATTGATTAGAAATGCATCACAGTCCCATCTATACTTACAGGGAGGGGATTATAGGAAGGCAGGGGCCATTGGGGGTCACCCTAGGGCTGTCTGGTTTGCCACATGTGCCTACAAGAGTAAAGCATAGCTGTTAGGATACTTTTTCCATACTTTCATCCTTTTTTTTTTCCATTTTTTTTAACGGTTTATTATTCCTATTTTGCCTGAATATTCTTGAAAAACTTATGAAAAGTAAGAAAAATATCAGTGTTCTTGCCTCTTTCCCAAGGTTTAGCATGATTTATTTCCGAAAAGAAAGTACTCAAGTTCATTTGTATATGGTTGTTCATGGAAAATAAAATAAATAAAATGGTATTCCAGCAGAGTCCTGCAAGAACGCTGAAATAAAAGCTTAAGAGGGATCGAAGATTATGAGTTTGCTGACCTCAGAAATTTCAACAGTTTGCTCTCTGTCTTCATAAGACATGGGAAAACGTTTTATTACAAATGTTTAAGCTCAGAATTTTTTTCTTTTCTCTCCTAGCCTCTCCTCCTCTCCCCTCTTGTTCTTTCTTTCTTTTTTTGCTATTTATATTCTGGTGTAACTAAAAAGAACAAGCCTGAGAGACTTCTGCTTCATTTCTAGCTCTGCTACTACTAACTGTCTTCAGATGTGTTCGTTTTATTTTCTTCATCTGTAAAATGAGGACATTAGTGGGGCTGCAGGGAAGCACACAGAGAGAGGTAGGATCTCCCAGGTCGGCGCAGTTTGTCAGTCAGGTAAAATGCATGGGATTGAATTCTTAGAGTTGATCCATCACTCACAAACTGACTAAAGCTTCCTATACATGCAAATGACATATGTAAATAGGAACACCAATACATTTACTTGACATTGAAGCAATAGCTGACAAATCAAGACTCTACAGGTTGCTTGCGGGGAGGGGGGGTAAATGTATTCAGTCAGTTTGAAAGAGCTGGAGTTAAAGAAGAATGACATCATATGAACGACTCTTTCCACCAGCGTAGGGAAGACAGATGCAGCAACTTCCCACAGACCGGGGACAAAGTCACTGTGTATTAGGGTTGGATTGACACTGAATGATCCTTCTCTTTTGCATCCACTGTCTACGTTCCATACAGGCAACAGCCGTTCTGTTAGGATCCTGTATTTATTGCATGCAAGTTGTTATATCGAATAAACTTGTTTTGTTTGAGAAAAATCCCATGCTCACTTGGATTCAAAAGATGATTGATGAGTATTAAAGAGGGCACTTGTTATGATGAGCACTGGGTGTTGTTTGTACGTGATGAATCACTGGATTCTACTCCAGAAACCAGTATTGCACCATATGTTAACTATCAAAAATTTAAATCAAAAATATCTTGAAAAGACACTGTGTACATCATTACGATATGTATCATTGTAATGTTGCTACATACTGTGGTCTCATAACTTTAGGCTTTTCTAAAAACAGATCTAATTTGATTTTTGATCATTTCAGTTGTTGTAGAGAGGGAGCTTTTGCCTGAGTTTGCTCCCAAGCCCTGAAGAGACACCTGTAGTCCCTGTATTTGTCCTCGGCTCCTCTTTTTGAAAAGGGTATGATTCATTTTATGGATCACGCTAACGTGATGGTTGAGAGTTAGGTTTGGTAGGCAACAAGTATAGCGAATCCCACCTTATACCTTTTTGATATTTATTCCTTCTCTCTTTCTGTTACTGTAACATTTTCTGTCTCCCCTAAGGTAGAGGTCATTTAAAGAAGATCAGGGGTCAGTCTCTTTGTTTATTTTTAAGACTTCACTATTATAGTCACAAAATACTATCTTTTAATGGCACTTCATATTTTGCAAGAGAGTCTGCGTATGTTACTTTATTCAATCCCAATAGCATTCTAGCATGAAGACAGATTATTTGTGATTTATGGATAAAATAAGCACCCCAAGACAGGTTAAGGAATGTGCAAAATAATACCTAATATTCTGTGGATGCTTATTATGTTTCAGACATTGTGCTAAGCATTTTATAGGCATAAAATATTGTATCACATACATCCCCCTTGTGTTCCCATTTTGTAGATGAGGAAACCAAGACGTAGGGATTTTCAGTGGCATATTCAGAGTCACAGTGAGCATGAATGGGGAGAGTTGGCCTTCAAGGCTACTCATCAGCAGCCAGAGACAAAACCCTCCTGAACACTGTGTCTCCTGATGATCAGTAAGCTGGGCCCCTGTGACTCAAACCAATGCCTTTTGTGAATCTGTGCCCCATATTAATTTTGAAGTATTGTCTTTATTTAAAAATCTTAACAAATCCTTTGGTGAAAAGTAACTTAATATTTCTTCTCACAGTAATACAGACCCCTTTTGTGTTCTAACATTTAGAGCTATGTGTTCAGTTGGGAACAATGTTCTATTTCCTTACACCCCCTTTGCTTGGTGCCTGTGTTCTCTCGTTAGTGTGAAGATGGAAATACGGTTCTACACTAAGAGTACTCCGCTAGGAGTAGATTGTTCGTCTCTGAGAATGGTAGTAACTGTAGTATTGCTTAGTGTATTAAAAAAAATCTTAAAGTTTGAAATACAATTGGGGAAATAGTGTGTTTTATAGAACACTGACGTTAGCCTTATACCTGAAAAGCAATTTAATGTGATCAACCTACCCTCTCAACAATACTCTCTCAGCTATGAAGTCTCCCTTGATGGTTTTACAAACCGTAAGTTGACATGCAGTTAACAGAATGTTGTTGCTGGTATTCAAATAGCAGAAACGAGAGAGGCCGTGCTGGGACTCAACTGTAGGTTTCCTATTCTGGATATCAAGCACGTCCTCTAATTGCTTCTTCCTTTGGCCACTGGAGATTGCCAGTAGAATTCCTCCATTAGTTTTGTGCTATGGTCATGCAACCTTCTTCTACCTGAGTGATAGAGGAGGCCTTTTTCTTTCAGTGGAACAATTGGACTTGGAAACGGAAAACAGAAAGGTTCATGCCCTAGTTCTGCCTATAGTAGTTGAGTAATGGGAGAAGGCTTTCATCTTTCTTTAGGTCACAGTGCTGCTGTGATCACAGTTGAACAAACCACAGAGAGACCAGACAGGCAGAAAGAAGTCGAGCGGGAGAAAGATGCTGTAAGTGAGCTTGTTTATCTGCTTTATCAGTGTTGGGTATCAGAATTGTTCTTGCAATGATCAGTGATATATGCCCTGCTTAACACATAAATATGCCTGCAGAAGGTCCTTTACTACCTGATTTTACAAAGTTAATAAGAATTGTTTGAAACAGGGATGCCCGGGTAGCTCAGTGGTTGAGCGTCTGCCTTCAGCTCAACGTGTGGTCCTGGAGTCCTGGAATTGGGTCCCACATTGGGCTCCCCTCGAAAAGCCTGCTTCTCCTTCTGCCAATGTCTCTGCCACTCTCTCTGTGTCTTTCGTGAATAAATAAATAAAATCTTAAAAAATTGTTTGAAATTGATTTTCTAATTTGTTCACCCTAAGGAATTAGTGGAATCATTCCCTCACCTCCTCTGTCTCTCTCTCTCTCTCTCTCTCTCTCTCTATCATCAGCCAAGATAATTATTCTGTTCCTGTTCAGACCAGATTTCTGAAATTGTCCAAGTTTTGTTAATATTTTTTGCCTGTCTCAATTTGTGTAGAAGTGTGTTATGGGCATTTGTTCATTTGCATTTTCAACATCAATCTTTCTTCCAACTGATAAAAGGACAGTGATTTTGCTTTGGAGGACCTCTCCCATTGGATATGATATGATGGAACATTAATCAAGAGGCTTGCCTTTCTTCAGCCAAAAGGCCCATGATCCAAGCCAACTAGATTCTCTCTCTTACGAATTTGATTCCTTAAACTAAGGACCAAAATGAGTAAAGATTGTTGAAGTTGATTGATCCTGTCGGTGACACCCTAAAGAGATTTCTTACTAGTTCTTGATTCCAGATTTCTGTAGCTGCTTTTCTTGAACTGTATGAGCTGGTTTTTAAAAATAACTTCCTTTAATTCTATGTTCTACCCCATATTCATCCTCTAAATGCTTTAGCCAGCACTGGTTTTTGTTGCCTGCCAAAGATCCTAACTGATATAAGAATACAATGCACTTGTTCATCACGTTTACCTACAACTCTGTACATCACAAGTATATCTAACAGTGTTCTCTTTTCATGTGTATGTCTATCCTTCCCTGTCTCTGTGTTCTGGTTTTGTTTTGTCCCTGCTGCTATTTTTGGTAAGAAGACTATATCAAATGGTTAGGTCTATATTGAAACTAATTCTTACACTGAACAGAAAGCATAGATATAATTTGTTTTCTATTAATCATCTTGCCTCACACCTCATCTAGGCAGATTGTCTATTGGTCTCTCTTCTGTAGCTGTGTAGGTTGCAAAGTGTTTAGCACAGTCTGGTTGAGCCATATTAAGTAGTCTTGGACTCACACTTGAGCATGGATTTAGGCACCCATATGTATGCAATAATTTCCACAAGTACGCTTGAATAGTTATTGTTTGAACAGTCTAATGTTAATACTCTAAAACTCAAGAATTGCCCTATCTTCTCTGGTAACTCCAAAATTTGCTTTGTCATTAGCCTATCAGATAATAAAGGTGCTTTTATTCATTCTTCTCATTCATCATACATTACGTGGCTTAGGGAAGAAAATCTTCCTTTAGAAACACACATGTCTCTAACACAGGGCATTTTTTTGTTCTAATATTTTATGCATGGGCTTTCTTTATATTTTCTTATTTTCAATTATTACTGTATTATCTGGAAGATGAAGACGAGATGTCTGTAGTTGGGTGAATTTTTTAATCCCTCTAGCATCTTGCAGAAAAATCCTCTTGTGTTCAGCTTTAAATGTAACAAGTTATCAGGGAAGTATACACACACACACACACACACAAACAAGAAAATGGCATAAAATAATAGACAGTAGTGAGTCTCCTAAAATAAGTCCAAAATTTCATAGTGACACTGTAGTGGGGATGTGATTTAGGCTTTCTCCAGAAAAAAAAAAACAAAAAACAAAACCAAAAAACTATATTAATATATTAATATAGATAATAATATATCTATATTAATAATAATAGATATTAATATATCTATATTAATAATATAGATAATTATTAATAAGATAATATAGATAATAACAATATATCTATATTAATAATAGATATTAATATATCTATATTAATAATATAGATAATTTCATTCTACATTTAGCAAAATCTGGGCTACAATTAAAATGTATTAATTCTTAAATATAGACTTGCTTAAGCTATATGTAATGTGTTTTATATACATACATATATATATATATTTAAAGATTTATTTATTTATTTTAGAGAGAGGGTGCACATGGAATGGGAGAGGGGAAGTGGGAGAGGGAGAGGAAAAAAGAATCTTGAGCAGATTCCCTGCTGAGTGGGGAGCCCAAGGCAGGGCCCAATCTCAGGACCCTGAGATGCTGATATGAGCCAAAACCTAATGTCAGACATTTAATCGATTGAGCCACCCAAGTGCCCCATTAAGCAGTATGTATTTTTTAACATTTAGACAAAATAGTATGATAGCATCACACGATATCTTAGGTTCAACTTTGACTTTTGCAGCAACATCATAAAAAGGATCGATTTTAAAGAATACACCAGAGTGTCATCATTTTTTTCAAGAGCCACTTACTATGCTTTAAAATTCAAAGCATTATCATTTGAATCACCTTGTTGATGGCCTCTTCTTCACTTGTTTACTGGTTTAAATAAGCCTGATATTTATGTCAGTGGCTCTGCTTGTGATTCTAGCTCCAAGATCACTTTTGCTTCGTTATAGACATTGTTATTAAAGCTTGTTCTTTCTGCAGTTTTGAAATTTTGCATATATCTGAGTTTGTAGTTAGGTGTATTTATTTTTTTACAATGAGCCAGGAAATAATGTTGTCCTCAAGCACAAGATTTATGCTAATATTAAGGAGGATAGATGCTTGAATGCTGTTCCATCCTTTGAGAATTAGAAATCGTAGAGATTGAGGTAATATATAGACAGTACCTCACTTAAAACACTGAAAAGTCACTCAGGACTTGATTTAGAATTACCTTGAATTATTGATTAATCCTTGAAATTGGTCAAAGGAAATAAGAGATCATGAACTGAGGCTTCTAATCATTCTTTGCCATTGTTGATAAATCTCAGTATTAGTAAAAACACAAATATCTAGAGTAGACTTATCACACTAAAGAATTTAAAAAGTGAAATATCCAAATTTATCTGAATTTCTGTTTCCAGTTTTCAGTAGTATCTTAACTTTATGATTTTTCTTTTCACTCATGACCTCTGGCTATAGAACCTCATGATCCACTTTTCCCCCTGTGGATTTTTATGGAATGAGTTGATTTCTAACCACTACTTGAGTGAATGAAAGAAGAAAATAAATGAACAGTTCTTCAAAAGGTGTGACATAGCTCAGAAACAATAACTTTTCTTTAAATTGATTGTTAGCAAATCTTATGTCTAGTAATCACAATTAAATTGTCCACCTGATTGCTGGGGGAAAGGAATGATTTATCTTATACTTTGAGTATTAGTTGTCAGTCACACAATTAATGTATTGTACATTTAGTTCAATAACTATATTGAATTTTGGCTTAGTGAGAGCTTTGTTTCAAAAGTTCTAGGTAGTCATGATCTACCTATATAAATTCTCATGGAAGGGACTGAAGAATGGGATGAGTATGGTAGCTCATTGAACTTACCATCATTTCTTTCTTTCCTAGAAATGACATTCTCTCCTTTCTCTCTTTTCCTTATTCCACTCACTTCAATACAAAATCCACCTTCACATTCCCTTCTGTTTTCTGCATTTTCTCTCTTTCCACCATCTGCTCCCCTTCTCTTTGTCTCTTTCACATTCAAATTTCTGTCTTCAGTTATCATTGTTATTTTAATGATCATCACGATTCTCCCAGAATGGTATCATGTGTGAGTTGGTCAGTTGTAGTCATGTCTAACACTGCCAGGCAGCATGCTCAGTAATTTACATTTTCTCTTGCAAACACAAGACGTGGGTACTAGGATTGACATCTCCATTTTTAGATAACAAACTGAGGCACAGAGATCTAGACCATAAAGCTAGTAGCCATGGCACCAGATTTTGAACCCAGGTAACCTAGCTGCAGAGTCTATGATATTAACAACTATGTTATGGAGTCTTTCATACAAAGGAAAGAAAAAAGAAAAAAAATATGGTTATATTTCCTAAAGGTTTTGCAGTTTAACAAATTATAATGATCAGATGTGAGCATCATCTTGGAAAATGTCACTTTCCATAGATTTTAGATGATTAGAAAAGATTGTCAGTTGACCTTCTTGACTTCCTTTGCTCATTGAGAACAGCAGTAAAGGTGTTCATATTTAACTTACTTATTTAATATTGAGTCTGTATAAACTCTTTATGGAAATCTTCAAACCAGTCATTTCATTTATGCAGACAAAAGATGCAGCTGAGAAATCTAAATATGTATTTAAATGCAGTGAAATTATTATTTTTTCCCTAAGTAAGACTTCTATTATTCTTCTGGAATTTCTCTTTTCTGAGTAATGGCCCTTTTGTTGGTGAGACTTTCCTGAGTTATTCATTGACAGCTGCAAAACTGCTTTGCCAAGTTAAAAATAAAATCTGTAGTTTGAAAGATACTTATTTGTTAAACATGAGATGATTTATTTAGTTGCCTGTTTATAACAGTTCTAGAAAGATGTAACTTTAGGAATATATTTTTATCTGATATCACTATTAAGAGTTCATTCTATTTCATGTTTAGGATTTTATTCTTTCATTTTTTTAATATCCTCTGCAATTAAACACTGACAAAATGGGCCTACTTTTTACCTTTTTGTTTTATTCTCTTCATATATTTCTTTGTGTCTTCCCTTAATTCTCTACTGTCATTTAGTTAGATAATCAAATGAAAATTATCTATTAAACACCAATTAAGAGCTCAAAACAGTAGTTAAGCCTTTTGACCTAGCATCTACCAAGCTCTGCAGTGCTGCAGTGCCGACTTACCCCATTTCTTATTTCTTTTCAGAATAAGTCCTCTTGCTAGAGCACGGTATAGTATAGCCAGATGATGATAGTTCTTAGGACTTTAGATAGCACAGGGAGAAAAGCAGGACATTTATAAGTAGTTATTTAATATATAATGAAAAAAAAAGTATGAATGAAGAAATCAATGAATGAAACACTAGACCATTGGCCTCACTGCTTTCTGCAGAGGCATTTTTGTTTAACTATTTCCAAGGTTTCTTTCATGTTCTCTCTTACTCTCTCATCCTTCAAGTTGTAACTTGAATGATCTTTACACAGTAAATATATGCAAGTTGAACATATTTAATAGTTATCATTGAAATATGAGCAGATTTTGTTCATTTTCTATGTATTTTTAAAAATTCAGATATAACACTGAGTGAATATAATGACATTCTTGAGAAAGCAGTGTATATTTGAGGTGGATGAAAAGAGATTAGAGGATGTCTAAGATTTGGTCCAACATCTGGCCCTGTGGCAGACTAAGAGATATATACAGCCTTAACTCAGGTATAAAGCCTCAAAAATAGTTACAACTTTCTTACAACATTTTCTTGTTTAGATTTAGAATGGTTTTCACAAGATGTACTTGCTTTTATTTGGAAAATATGTGTTTATGGAAAAAATCACACTGAACTGAAATGTAGGTAAAGTTTGGCCCCATAGAATCTGTGAGTTATCCCTGCCTTCTCTGCATTTTGATTACCCACAAAATAGCCAAGACAGTGTGGTACAGGTGGTTTCCCGGATGATAGGGGAAGGACTAGGGAAAGGAATAAGGGTCAACAGGTCCAAGATGGTGATGTAATCAGTTTATCAGTCTGTCTTGGGTCACTGATCTCAGATGGTCAGTATATCTGTGTGATGAGTAACTCTAAACTGCGATATATGTGTGCATTCAAATTTATTGAGCCAGTTGGCGTTGGAACATCCTTAGTATCTAGGCCACCAACATAACCAGAATGGTTGGTCTCTTAGGGCTTAAATAAGTCAGATTGTTAGTGTATTTTTGCCAAGCTATGTGTCTGGACCCAGAGTATGATTGGCTTTGCTGAGTCTATCTGTGAAGGTTGTTAGCCTGGCCAGTCATTCTGAACTGATTATCGTGCTTGACCATACCAAAGTTTCTCTTAAGTTTTTCTCAAAACTTAGTTGAAATTTTGCTCTTCTGCTTAGAATGAAACATTAGGATAGAGGTAAAGGTGTTTATATATGAACAGAGACCCAAACAGGCTTCAAATTCAATCAAGGATCTTGGGTGTCCTGATCTACCCTCCTGCAGGACCACTTGATCCTTTAAAGTAGCTCTTTCCTCACTGCAGTTAAATGACCCCCACTCACCTAACCCCTCCCCCTAAGATTGGGACAGAAATAGGTCCAACCAATAGTAAAACTGCAGTCATGTCTCAGGTTTTCTGTGTGGCAGGACCTCCTTTCACTCTTTTCACACTTCCTCCCCCCATCTCTGAGCCAATGGCAACCATGTCTACAGATGTGACCCTCCAGCTGTTGCGATCTGAACATTTACTTTCTTCTACCTTCCTTTCCTTGATATTGACGCTGGTGTGATTCGATAGAACCTGTTAAACACAAGTTCCTTGGAATATGAAGCCCACTCACCTTGGTTCTAATCCCTGTTCTGCATTTTACTGCCTGATTGACTTAACAGAATATGAATATGTATTCAGGATGAATGGTAGTTTAGATGACTCCTAGATTCCCTGTATTCCTGGGTACTTTTATGTTGCTGAGCAGCTGGCAGCAAGTAGTAAGGGATGGTAATGCTAGGGAGACCAGACTCTCTCTCTCACGGTACGAGAAAGAGTAGGCTCAGGTTTTTTTCCCCATGGGAGAAGGGCCAGAGAGGACAGCATCCAAGAACCCTCAGAGTCAGCATTGCAAGATTCAAAGAATAGCTTGGTCTACAGAGATCTCAAATCTGAGGTGGTATTGAGGGGTTCACATTAATGTATTTGTGTTTCTAATCCTTATTGTACAGTAAGAATTAAGGAGAAGCTGAAATATGGGCTGAGTTCATTTTTCCTTTGAGGCAGAAGGCCTAAGAGGACCTGAGAGCCTTCTGCTGGGTGACATCTGGGAACTGACACCTTGATGCTTTCTATCAGCCAGTTCACAAGAGTTGAGGCATTTGCACTTCTATATTTCATTGAAGATCCCTTACTTAAGGTGCCCAGGAAGCTGGACCTGAGATCCAATATGCAGATAAGTGAAAAGAACACATATTCTAACAGGGATCCAGTAGCCCATTTAGCCCATTGAGAAGAAGAATAAACAGAACACCCCAAACAGGCGGTGTCTAATGAATCCAAGCTGCAATAGAAAAAATATAAAAACGTGAACCAAAATTTAAAACTGACAATTAAGAGGGCACATAGGGAGATTGAGACAGAACCCACTAAATATTCATGTGCCATACTATCTAATCGGGTCTGGCCAATGGATTATAGTCATTTCTAGGCTAAGGCAATGAAGAGCTGATGAACTGCTTTCATCTTGCTCTTTTCCTGCCACAGTGACCTTGGAGACCACTTATTCCAGATGACAACCCTATAAAGTGGAGGAAGACCACCAGGCATATATTGAGTAGCAAACAGCATGTGTGAGAAAGAACAAAAATCCAAAAATGAAACTGCAATTACATTAAGCCGTTGAGATTTCCGAGTTTGTCTATTACCATGACAGAGCCTAATGCTGCCCTGGCAAATGCTGACATCCCCTCTTTGCGTTGAGTGGTGTTGCTATGTAGCTTATTCCCTTATTCTAAGCCCCTTGAGCACCAAGCAATCAAATCCATAGATAACTGAAGGACTTTAATATTTAGGATGATATGAAGGTTCTCTTTACTTTGAAAGCCGATTTTAGGGCATTGCTTCTCAAATTTTAATACACATGTAAATTAATTAAGCGCCTTGTTACTACTCACATTGTGCTACCTCTGGAGCACCTTTAGAAATTCTGCATTTCTAGCAATCTCTCAGGAACGCTAACACTGCTGACCACTGGGTGACGCTTTGAGCAGCAAAGTTTTAGGAGCTACGTAGAAAGGTGGTCTCACCTGGTCTCTCAAAAGCTTGACAAGCAGTTGGGACTTTGAACTCTTATAATAAAACTTCGGGTGGCAAAACAGGCTGGTTTTATTGAAATTGATCTATGTGTAGATGATTGGCCTCATTGTGGAGACCATCACTTCTTCCTCTTGTTCTCCCACTTTCTTTTTTTTTTTTTTTTTTTAACAATTTTAGCAGGTGGGAGAAGTTGGGAGCAAAAGGGGGTATAGTCTGAGCTAGAAGCAGAGCATGCCATTCAACTTGCTCTGTTCACATATTGGTCTTAATGCAAAGTGGTACACATTTTCTGAGTCTGAAGTTCCCCAGGGCACTACCATTAATGAAATATTTGGCTTGAGGTTTAACTGAGCTACCTTTTAGAAATTTTAAGAACCTATTTCAATATACTCAGCTGTTCAACTAGAGTCAGTGAAGTATTTACTGTTAGCTCTGTGAGTATGAAGGGCCACGCAGTCTGGGAAGATTAGATTATTCTATCAGTTGTTACCATTTCACAGAGAGTCACCATTGCTGCAGCAATACCATTGTATTAATATTTAATATGCTCTTCCACTGTGGCAGCCATATCATTCCTAAACTACATGCCTATTTTTTGATAATTAGTAACCCTTTTTTTTTTTAAATAGGGACAACTACTCTCCCTACCACTTATTCAAAACATGGTGTTAAGTCCAGGATTAGGACAATGTCAGTGATCTTCACATTGGAATTTGTCAAGAGTAAGTACTATGTTCCCCTCTAGTAAAGCTAGAAGACGATTCAAGTTATTTAGATCCATAGTCTGAAAAATGAGAGATCATTTTGAAGCCCTTTGCTTTGTAGAGAAATGCATAGAAATGAATATTGTCAAAAAACTCTAAAAATGAAGCATTCACAGTCTTTCTTTTTCAAATTTTTTCTACTGTTATTCTGTGTCTTCTCAAGGATTTTAAAGGATTTTGACACATTTTTGCAAACTCACACTCATTAAGGTCTACTTATATTCATCAAATCACCAGCGATTTTTGTGAGTTCAGCTCACTTTTTTACAAAGTAGATATCTGTCAGGTCATGGCTGCTGTTTTGAATCAGTTAGCTCTGATTCTAGGGTTTTTATTCTGTCTGAGATGTCATTAGGTAGTATATGAAATTTTTCAGAAATCCTGGAAATTATCCCATGTGCCATGTATATATAAATTTTCAATCACTACACCTGAGTTCAACAAATGTCACATTGGTTTAATACTTTTTTTAAATCAGATTAAATCTGACTGTGAAAGATATCAAATTTGAATTTGGAGTAGTCCTTCCTTCTACTGAAGTTTGTGTAAGATTCTAAAAAATTTAGAAGATGACCAGAAAACGGGAGAAAACCCACTAATTTTCAGTTCCTCATAGTTGTTTCTGAGATGCTTTCTTTTTTCTAAAACCATACAATACATCTGAAAGAGAAAACTTCAAAATGTTCACGCAACTGTTAGATATGGATATTCTTGAGTAATTGGAGCCTTGGTACAGCCAGTGCACAGAAATTTTTCTCTGAAGTTATGTGACATTTTCAAAGTTCTCTGAGGAATGACTGTGGTAAACTTTATATAGAAATACTAATCCTCAAAAAACATATTTTCTTTTTAGTATTGGAGAATCTTTTCTTTCCTAAGGATGAGCAGCCTCTGCCTCTGTCTCACTAAGTATTTCCCTATACTTAACCTCCCCTCTAATTCAGGTAGGAGAAGTTAAGAGAAGTGACACATGATGGGATATGGTACAAAAAATGGAAGGAGTGGCTTTTTAAAAAAGATTTTATTCATTTATTTGAGGGAGAGGGAAATAGAAAGAGCCTGAGCAGGGGAGCAGGGGGTGAGGGAGAGAGGGAGAAACAGACTCCCTTCTGAGCAGGGAGCCCGATGCAGAGCTTGATCCCTGGACTCTGGGATCATGACCTGAGCCAAAGGCAGACGCTTAACCCACTGACAACCCAGGCGCCCCAGGATTGGCCTTTTCATAGGAGTCCAGTCCTTGGCCTCAGCTGAGGAGGCAGATTAAATGTGTAAATATGGTGTTAAGTGGGTGATGTGGAGGTGTTCATCTGAAGAACTTCTTAGTGGCTAAATTTCTTAGTGAAATTATAAGCAAGGTCCTATCTGAGAGTGAAAATGGAAGATAACTTATTAGAGAAGAGAAAAGGTTGTAAATCATCATTTAAAAGAATAATAGATTACATAGAGTAGCAATGTGTAGAATGTTTTCCTGGCAGCACTGGGGTTTGTAGTCATGTGGTCGAAGTGAGACTCATCATCTTTTCCCCTTCCACATTCAATTTCAGAGGGGTGAATAGAGTGTTCATAGTACAATGGAGAGAGGAACAAAAGACTCAAGGGAATAATTATAACCACTCACTGACCTTGAAATGTAAGATAGATGCAATGAAAAATTGTTAGAATTAATAGATTCAAGGAAGTAAAGGCTGGTTGGACTCATGGTAGTAGAGGGAATGACCCAGGGAAAAAGAGATGATGATCAGATTGTGATATATATCATTGAAATACAGAGGGCTGCAGTACTGGCATGATAGGATTTGGGAAGAGGAATCATTTTTAACTAAGAAAAATTGTGGGAAGAATTAATTATCTAGCACTACATTATCTGCTATAGTAGATATTAATGATGTGTAGCCATTTCAAATAAAAATTATATTTGTTACAATTAAAAACAATTATACATACTGCCCAGATCTTGTCCTTAAATTCAGTTCTCTACTAAAAAGGAACTGGAGATCTTTAAAGAAAAGGCTGATTCTGGATCTGGGACAAGAAAATTAAACAAAACAAGATGAGCCCTCGGGCCTTGGTGTCAGAAAAAAAACTACACACAATGAATAACAGATACATATAAGGATGGAATATATGGAAAAGAAGATCTCATGACAAACAAAATCTGACTTGAGTTTCAGCTAAGAAGAAAGGAAAAATGAAGAAGAAGCAATAATCAAAAGTATGAATGTGAAATTCCCAGAATTGATTATGGGATTAGGAAGCCTAAGAAATTCCTAGCAGAGAAAGTGCAGGGAAATCCACACTCATCCATATATTTGTGAAGGTTTGGAAAATCAAATCAGAATACCAAAAATATAAAATGCAGTTAGAAAAAGAAGAGCAGCAGACTCTTCAACATCAACATCAAATTCAACATCAATAAGGAAACCAAATGCTAGTGGAAATTTTTCCTTTACACGCTGAACATAAATAAACATAAATTTAAAAGTCAACAACCAACAGAGATACCCATCAAGAATGCAGGTAAAATAAAGGCATTTTTAGAATAACAAAACTGAGAGTTTATCGGGGCAAACCTCCAACAGAGGAAACTCTAAAAAGCGTTTTCAGTCAGAAGGAAATAGACCCCAATGGAAAGTTTAAGAAATAGCAAAGAAAGAAAAAAAGGAAAACAGTAAAAATGATAAATACTTGGGTTATACTGAATGAATATTGACTGTGCATAACAATAGCTGCAGTTTCTTGCAGAATTTAATGCATGTAGGGAAATAAAATACATAACAATGAAAAAGCATAGATTGGAAAGGAAATAACTGGAATTAAAGAGATATATGTTCCCTGCATAGTCAGGAAGGAGGAGAAAAGAACTACCAATCAATCCTAAGTTTTTAGAAGTAAAGATGTATGTTTTAATTTCTGTAGCAATCACAAAAAGACCTAATCGAGGAAAAGAAAATGATTATAGAAACAATCTTTAATAAATTTGGAAGTAAAGAAAGGAAAAGGAGCATGAACAGATGGGATAAAGAGTAAATACATGACCAGATGTTTATTTAAACTCAAATAGCCCATTGTTATCGTCCATGTAGGCGGGTGAACTATTTCAGTTGAAATAAAGATTATCAGAACTTTAGAAAACACGATTTTTTTTTTACAAGAGACACATTAAAAACATAAGGATTCTGTGATGTTGAAAGAAGAGAATCAAGAATTATACACTGTGTAAAAACTAAGAGAAAGGTGGTTATTATATTAGATAAAGCAGACTCTAAGGCAAAAGACATAATTTAGTAGAAATGAGGTTATATCATAATGATAATAGGTTCAATTCACCAGGAAGATATAATTATTCCCAGTTTCCAAATACATAGACAAAATCTGACAAATGCAAATGGAGAAGTAGACAAATCTTTAGTCACAGTATGATATTGTTTAAAACATCTCTTTTAGTAGTTGATTAAACAACAAATTAAAAAGTGAGGATATAGACAATTTGAACAACATAATTAATACACTTTATCTAGTGAATATTTATAGAGCACCCACCCAACATCTGTGGAATGCATAATCTATTAAAGCATGCATGGAATATTTTTTTCTATGACCATATGAAAGGCCTTCAAGCAAATCTTAACACATTTCAAAAGATTAAATTCATACAGAATATGTTCTGTGCCAGAAATCAATATGAAAAAGATAACTACAAGATTCCTATATGTTTGCAAATTAAGTACTAAATTTCATATATTAAAAATACACCTTGACCTGGATAGTAGCTACTTTTACTTCAATTTTTTTTGAGTTGACAACTGAAGAAAAAAATGTTTCAAGTATTAAAAATTTTTTTCAATAAATCTTACTATAATCTGGCTGAAATTAATAGTATAATCACTTCTCATTTCAGTGGTGGGGGCATATTTTAAGGAGGATTTTGCTTAATCAGCGGGAATCAATTTTCTTCTTTAAAAAATCTTATTAAATTTGTATTTAATAGTCATTAGCAAGTTCTAGGGATATTGGTTTGTTACTGTCTTTATTCTGCTTAGGCAACACTGAAGTGGCATCTCTAAATAGATACAGCATAGGGAAAAAATGAAAAAAAAGTTCAAATAACTGCACACACACATGTTTATATGTGTATATATTTAAGGAAGACTTATAATTTATAGATTAAACTTTTAAACTACCAGAATGTTGTCATTTAAATGTTCTAATAAACTTACAAAAATATTTAACTTTCCATCCTTCAAAATGCTAAGATTCATAGCTTAATCTGCAATTTTATTTCACTACATATTCACATCCTTTTGGGGGGCCTACAACTGTTTTGTTTTACTCCTATTTCTCTGTGACATTTTAATCATTCTATTTTGGCATAATTCTAGGTTGAATCATACAAATTTACAATAGTTGTAAGTAAAACGGTATATTGGAAATTTTATTTGGTTCACCATAAATGACAGTGATTAGTAATTAATTGTGAATCTCAGGTTCCTTTATTAGTCTATAATCTTTTCAGGACAGGTACCCTTATCGCATTTGAAATCACAGCATCAAGTCCCATAACTAATGAGAATCAGCTTTAAGAAATTAAAAATTAAAATTCAATCATTATATTTTTCCTTTGGGAGGGAAAACGTTGGTCTGCAAAATGAGGGAGAAATGGGAAAGCAGAATGAATACTTTCTGGACTAAACCTCTTGTATCCTCTGTCTAGTTTATGAGCATCTCCTAGTTCACAATACTTAATAGTCTCTGCCCCACATTTCTTTTTTTTTTAAGATTTTATTTATTTATTCATGAGAGACACAGAGAAAGAGAGAGAGAGAGAGAGAGAGAGAGAGAGAGAGAGAGGCAGAGGGAGAAGCAGGCTCCATGCAGGGAGCCCTACGTGGGACTCGATCCTGGTTCTCCAGGATCAGGCCCTGGACCAAAGGCAGGCGCTAAACCACTGCGCCACCCGGGCTGCCCATGCCCCACATTTCTTATGCTTCTTGGGGGATTCCTTGTATATCTGATGTAACTTTCATTTGAAATACCAGGATTTAAAGTGCATGTATCTCGTAGCATGGAAAACATATATGAAGTAAAGCATGACCGAGGCTACTTCCTCTAAATGGAGATCTTTTTCTTTGGTTATTTCTCAGAAAGAGCTTTCTAACAAGATAATTTTAAAAGCCCCCTCCTAATTTCCAGTCCACTTAAGAGGTTGCCACAAAAATCAAACAGAAAAAAAGGTGCACCCTCCTGCTAACATGTCCTTTGCTATATCAAATGAAAAATACCAACTTTTTCTTATAGGTCATTCAGGAAAATACCAATTATTTTCTTTCTTTCTTAAGAAAGAATCATTTTCACATTATTTCTATAATTTTAGATCATACCTAAATGGTTCAAGTTATTTATATCCTTGTCAAAATTATTTATTTATTTTGTTGATTTCTGGAAAATTAAGGGAGAAATGTTAATCATCTCAACTTTGTCTTGTCATTTCTTTTAATTTACTGACTTGGTTATAAATTTTAAGCTGTATTTCACTGTAAATGATCAGTTTGGATATTATTGAAGTAACCAAAGCCTCTTTTAATTCTATATTTAATGATTACAGAATAAATGCTTTGAAGATGGGAGCACCTGACCTAAAAATGAATGCAGAACATTCAAAGAGGCTGGAGATAGGAGTGTATTAAAATGTCAGGAGAGGACATTCAATTTATAGGAAGACAAAAGGTGATTTTTAAAGAGGTCATTAAATCACATCCTGCTTGGAAAACTAATGTATATTTTATATTCTTATAATGCATGCATTAAAAATATAGTTTCTCTCATCAAAGCTCCTCTTTTTTCTTATTTATATGACTTTAGTTTTAGAAAACATTGTTAGAATATAAATATAACTTGCCGATAAGTTTACTCATCTCAATCTTTCTAACAGATAGTCTTAATTAAAATACGCTAGGATTCTAAGGTACGTGTAATTTTGCTACTGTTTCCAGCTCACATATTAATTTATGTAAAACAGCAGGCATATTATTTGGTACATGGTTGCCAGTTAACATTTCTTATTTTCCTCTTGAGTTTAATAGATTTGAACTCCATTGACTTTACACGGAAAGTACAATTGTATGAGCATAGGCCTTACCTATAAAGTCTTTCACATATGAATGATTCCGCCCAATGATAAGGCACGGAAATATCGCTGACATGGTCAGTCACGCTAAATAGACTGTAGCATATTTTATTTTCTGTTCGACTCTTTAGACATTGTGTTTTGTCATATTAGGAAAAGTCTGAAGAACAGAAACATGTTCCCTAATTTAGAAAACTTGTGTTCTCCATCACTCTAGGTTGTCAGTGTCCAACTGATAACTCGGTTTTGGTAAGAACCATCTGAAATTCTCCTCATACCCCATCTCTGTACTGTTAACTGTTCCAGGGGCAGCGATTCCTGCAGGTGAGGCCGTCCCTGTGGATCGTAGGGTTTAATGTGACTCAGAACCAGGCTGGTTAGAGTTCAGATATTTATGACGGCCTCTCCATTTGAGCCATCAGTTATGGGAGAAGAAGAGACACTTAACCTGGGTTGCACATACCTTGGCAAATGTTTGACTTGCCCAGTGTGGGACAAGAAGTAGAAAAAATGGAATCTGAACACCTAATTCTCTTGCATCTAGTAGACTTACTGATGCTCACCGGCGTTATTGTGTGGTCCACCTTAAATAGATTTAACATGTCTATATTTGGCCATCCTTGAGGTCTTGTTTTTACTTTTTGGTACCAGCCACCATCTCTCAGTCCAAGATTCTGACTATTTTCCTTGGTACTTGGTATGTAATTCCTACTGACCCTTTGTCTTCAGTGGAGGATCTCTCATGCATGCTTCAGCAGCCCTTCTCAATAGTATTAGCCTCCTGCCATCCCGTGGATTTCTGGACCAGTCACAGGGTGGAACCTTTAATATTGGTAAGAGGAATAGAGTGGCCTATGGAGTTGGGCGGGATTAAATGTCTGGTTATGATCTTAGTTTCTGCTCCATCCTCTCTAGATGAAGGCTAAATACTGGCTCCATCAATCTCTTTTATTTGCAAATTTGGAGTCCTGTCCTAAATATGAGCATGTTAGTGTGGACTCAGTTATCAGTTTTCCTTAAACAGACTACATGCTTTTCCATAAATTCCTGTCCTAATTTCCATATCCTCACACTTGTTACCTTCTGTCCTTTGGGATAACTACTTTTCCTTGTCACTATCCAGTATCTGTCAACATTTACTTTTGTTGAACTCTGCTGCTTTCACCCTGAACTTTCCCAGCTGCTGGCTTGCTCTGTACCCCAGGGATCTGTCTCCTGGAGGGGTTCTAGTTCATCCTACTCAGTGGGAAAGTTATTGGAACTTTCACTGATTTTGTATTAAAATAAGACACTGTTTCTAGAAGAAAGCAGCATTTTGTAATTAGTTCCTTGACAGATTACTTCCTAAATCAAAATCCTGCAAAACTGAGTAAAATACCACAATCTTTAATGTGCTATGAAAAATGCCAGAATCTAACCTACCTTTAGTTTCCACTAATAAAAAGTTCTTTTTTGTTAAACCTTAAAAAAAAAAAAATAAGAGCAGATGGTTTATAATGCAATGGAGGGGAAAGTACAGAGATTCCCTATATGTCCCCTACCCACACATACACATATGGCCTTCCTATTATCAACATTTAACACCAGACTGGGTCATTTGTTAAAGTTGATAAACCTTGGTAGATACACCATCATCACCCAAAGTTCATCAATTACATCAGGGGTTCGCTCTTGGTATTGCACAACTTATGAGTCTGGGCAAATGTAAAATGACTCGTATCCATCATTATGGTGTCATGCAGAGTATTTTCACAGCCCCCAAAATCCTTTGCGCTCCTCGTATTCACACCCCCTTGACCACCCTCTGGCAATTACTGATCATCTTACAGTCTCCACAGATGAGCCTTTTCAGAATATCACACAGTTGGAATCATACAGTGTGTTAGCCTTTTCAGCTTTTTTCACTTAGTAATATGCTTTTATAGCCACTTGGTATCTTTTTAATAGCTTGAAAGCTCATTTGTTGTTAGTCCTGAATGGTATTCAACGTCTGGTCATGCCAGTTTACCTATTCACCTACTGAAAGACATACTGGTTGCTTCTAACCATTGGCGGTTATGAATAAAGCTGCTATCCATATCCCCGTGAGTCCTATAGTCCTACAATTAGGTCCCTGCCTTTTGGTGAGCTGTGCCTCCGGAATGTGAACTTCACAAGAGCTTTTTCAGTCTCTTTTCCTCTAACCCTTAGGTGGGGAAGGATGGCTAGAGTGGGTCAGAGTTGGGTTTTTCCTTTCCCTTGAATGGAAGGTTGGAGTTGGCTTGAGTTGACTATTTCCCTTCCTCTGAGTTAGGCTCTGGTAATCCCCCAGCGGGTCAGGCTCTGGTTAACAAATTTCCCCTGAGGGCAGGCTCTGTGACATAGAACAGAGTGCTCTGGTGCATTTCAGTATGGTCCCCTTTCCCCTTCCCTCTCCACCTACAACAGGAGGGGGTTTGATTGTGGTGGGAACCTGGTTGCACTCATGGAGGTAAATCTCCCAAAATTGTGGAACTTCTTCATGACTGGATCTCTCTCTGTGGTTTGTTTGTTTGTTTATATTTGTTTTGTTTTGTTGACTCTCAGAGTTGTCTGCACTGAGCCTCAAGCCATTTGTTCATTCCAGTTTAGGTTTTCCTTCCCAGGGCCATTTCTGCTTGTGAGTTTATGCTGTGGTTAACTGCGATTTATTCTAATCTTGGGGTCAGCTTTCCCCACTGCATCCTCCTGTGTTATGAATTCACGAAGAGTTTGCTGACCTTTCCGTCTCAGTCTGTGGAGCTCTTGTTAGGAGAGAGTAGCTACTTCTAAACTCCTAATATGCTTATAGGCAGAGCTGGAAACGTAGCCGGTGCTCTATTTCCTGGCCCCTAAACTCCTTGAACTCTAGTGACTTTACAGAGTATATTCTTTCCTTACATCCTTTCTCAGTACACATCGAAAAACAAGCGATCACTTAAGGTCCAAGTCAAATGACATTTCATTCTTGAAACTCTCCTTGATCCTATATTGGAGAAGATATTTTCTCCCCTATAAAATCTAGTAAGAATGGCAAACAAGTCTGAGTCATAATTATTTATGTAGGTATTTGTAGCTCTTGCTAGTGAGTGATTTATGTCTATTCATTAATATATCCTCCAGCTCACTGTACAGAGTAGGTACTCAATAAATATTTGCTGACTGTATAGATTTTCTCACTTCGTTTTCAGACTGACTTTTAAAAGAGGAGTGAGAAAATTAGTCAGAATGCTTTCAATAGTAGTAGCCTGACCGAATCTATCTCAGGCTTTACCTCGTTTCTCGTCCTTAAAAGAGGGGTTGGCATTAAATGATTTTAATTAAAAAAATAAATAAACTCCAAATTGAACAATAGTTTTTCATCCACAGACACATCACAAAGATTATACAGAGAATTTCTGTATACCCTGAACCCAGTTTCCGTTTATATTACTGTGGCTTATTTGTCAAAAGTAAGTACCCAACCTTGATATATTACTATCATCTAAGCTTCAGACTTTATTTGGACTTTTACCAATTCTTCCATTAATATCCTTGTTCTTTCCCAGAGTTAGATGCAAGATCACTTGGAATTTTAAATTTCCACTTAAGCAAAGGCAACGTAGCAAGCTCATGAGGAATATTATGGCTTCGAGCCTGGGAAGTATGTGGAAGGGAGATTGGGTTAGCAGTACATCATAGTTAGTCTTCTTGGTTTCTCTAGGCAGCTTACATGTAATACAGAGTATTGAAACCCCACTAGTAAAGCAATTTTCATTTATTTATTTGGGGTGTTCTCCTGATTTTGAAACTTGAGAACTTTGAATTTTCTTGTCATAGTAGCATAGCCACTTAATTTTTTATTTATTCATTTTTTTAAATTTTGGCCAATACTAGCAATAATAGCTAATATTTGTTTTGCACTGTGTGGAGTATCAGGTATGCAATAAACCTGGTATATCTTCCGTTCCTACTAATCAACATTATGTTGTTTCTAAGTCTCCATTCTTTTAAATTGGGATGGAGTTCTAACATTTTCATTCAGGGGTGCCTGGGTGGCTCAGCCAGGTAAGCATCTGCCATCAGCTCTGATCATGATCCTGGGGTCCTGGGATGGAGACGCTCCCCCTCCTCCCACCTCCCCTAGTTGGGGTCCCTGCTCTGCTTCTCTGCCTGCCCTTCCCCTTCTTGTGCTCTTGCTCATGCAAGCTCTCTCTCTCTCAAATGAATAAATGAATCTTTTAAAAATAAAACTGTCATTCATATACTTCCTCCTCCTCTTTCTAGAATTATGTCAAAGTTCTGGGAGCTTACAGATTGTCAGGCTTTTTGGTTGTCAGTTGTCTGTCTCACAGGTTAGTGCTGAGGCATCTGTTGCCTCTAATCACATGGCCCTTTCAGACCTAGGATCTCTCTACTACTCCTATGCAAAAATTAGATCAGAAAAATATTTTGTAATGCTGGATACCCATGAGGTATAGGGATTTCCTCAGGATACTGCAACCCCCTGGGCTCATCCAGGACTCACTGGTCTCTCTCTCCAACTGTAGCTCACGGAAATGATTTTACTGCTTATTTGGGAGAAAGTTTTCCTCTTGTTTATAGTACTGTTTTGAATCCCTCTTTTCCATCTTCTCTGTTTTCCAAGTCCTGGTTCTTAAAAATCCTAATAAACTATTTTCTACTGCTTCCTCCATCTTCTACATCACATATCTCCCTGAGATAATGAGGCAGCAATCCTGTTGCTTGCTTGAACGGGGAGCAGTTGACACATATACACAAAACAGTACAATGAAGTAGGTAATTTCTTTCATTTTACAAATGATTAAACCAATGAAGAACCCAATAGAGTTACCCATTAAATAAATGACGTAGTGAAAGTGAATAATCCCAAACACTGAGTTACAGAGGATCAACATACAAAATCATTTGATAAGTATTCTGAATTAGGCTATGTTTGAAATATTGGATGATGCCACATGCAACATACATACTTTTACACTTAAATTTTAGAGAGAATTAGTTTCCAAAGCACAGGGTTACAGACTACACTTGATTTTGGAATTCTGTGCAGAACACATGTCTTCACTTGAACAGAATGTGGTAACAGATGCCTTTACTTACTTCTAGTGGGAATTGAGAACTTTGGTTCATAAATACAAGGCTACTTGCCAGTATACCTAATGAGATTTTACATTCTCCCATTCTGACACTTTTAGTGATCAGACTGTATTATCTTGTTTTATTACCTTGCACACCATGAACCACACTGTCTGCTAAGCTGGGAATGAGGATATAACTGAGTGGGTCAGTGGTCGTTCCCTTCATAAAACATAAGAGAAAGAGAAACATAAAGCAAAGGAGAAAAAAAATATATAGTTTTCTTGATAAATGAGACACATCAATACAAGTACAGTTAAGGACTGAAATTAGACTCATGGAATAGGTAAATCAATTTGTAAGTTCACTTAATGATATCTGTAAATGCCATAATTACTACCTCTGATGATACTTTAGATCCAAACCTATCTGCCTACATTTCAATTATTGGAATTACTTTGCCTTTTTTTTTTTTTTCAAAAGCATTACACCGTATTAGGTAAACATTTTTGTTTTTAAATTTTTGCATATTTATTCAGATATGAGGCATTTACCTTGGTAAAAGCATTGTGTTACAAAAAGATGGTGGTAGGAGGAATATCTTGCTGTGGAAGGTAACATAACTGTTTTTAAGCTTTAGAAATATTTGAAATTCTTGACCTTGTAATTACAAGGTCAGCACCCAAGTTCTGTTTATACAAAGTGAAAATTATTCTTACCTAGTTGTTTTTTCAATCTATTTTTTCAAAGATGATTTTTTTTTTTTTAAGAGCAATTTTAGGTTCACAGCAAAATTAAGAGGAAGGTACAGGCATGGCCTGTCTTCAGTTCCTACAAATCAGCTGTATACTCTTTCTTAGCCTCCATTCGGCTGAATTGGCGTGGAATTCTAAAACCACCATTTGTACACTCCCTCCTCCTCTTTCTGGAATTATGTCAAAGATCCAGGAGCTTGCATGTCCCCTGTCCCCCCTGTCCCCCCTGTCCCCATACATGCATAGCTTTCCTCATTATCAGCACCCTCCATCAGAGTGGTACCTATGTTACAGCTGATGAACCTACACTAATGGATCATTATCATTCAAAGGGCTCACCTATGTACATCCTGTGGGTTTGGATAAATGTATAATGACATATATCTACCGTTGTAGTATCACATGGAGTATTTTATATTTCCTTAATAAATTTCTGCTGGTCTAATTACAGCTTTTCTACATCTCTGAAATTCAGGATATTGAATTATTTTTGAGTCACAACACAACATAGTGATCCATATGCTGTTTCAAAAACAATTTTAGTTTTTGTGAATCCTTAATTTCATTGTGTAGATTTACTCTAAATTATGCTATCATAGGTTTCCTATAATCATTTTTGTTTATTATTTATTTTAATCAAGTCCTTGAAAAGATTTGGAGTTACTAAAATAATATGTTATAGTAAGAATACCCATGTAGAAGTTCTGATTTTAAGTCTAGTGGAATGTGCATATAATTAGAGATTTAATTTTGGAAGGATGCATTCGAATCTCTGTGGTTACATTTGGATAATGAGTCAGAGATGAGGTTGAGAATGAGAGACTTTTACCTTTCATCTTATATAGTTTTAATGCTTAATTTTCTGTCATATACAATTTATTTTTTATGTGAAATAGGAATTTATTATAAAATGCAATATACACACAAATACACACAGAATGGGCAATATATATGCATATACTGGACAAAGAAATTGGGTTATATGTCCATATTGTGAAGCATTCTTGTGAATATTTACACAGTTATAGCAAGGACACTTCTTAGAATCTTTCTGAATCAAATAATAGGTATTTCCTCTAAGTGTAAGTAGGACTATTAGGAGATAGTGATCTTGGCTGAGTAGCCACACCTCATGGAAACAAAATAACAGCAATATATCTGAGACTCCAGAGACTAGAAGAAAGCTTAGCTATGGATATATTGATGCAGATCCAAAGAAATTCTGGCAATTGGGTGATCTCAGTTATTCCATCAGTAGCTGAAAGATAATAATTTTGGTCTCTATTGAGATTTATCTACTGCATTAGAGAGAAGATATGATTCATTTGTGTCATTCTCCTATAAGTGACCATCCCATAGGCCTCTGGATAAGATATAACTTGACACCTCTCTTCCCCCTGCCCCCTCCCATGGTCCAGAATTGTGCCAAGGTGGTCAGATCACATGACATTGCAGCAGCCTGGAGGCACATTACTAAGAGAATTTCATAGAAGAGATTTGTGGGCTTGTCAAGTTCCAGGACTTGATTGTTCATGGAGTATAATCAGGAAAAAAAAATAAAAATGCTTCCAATCTTTGAAGACCTTCAACAAGTGCAAACCTATCAGTTCCTAATATCTCATATGCTGATTTTTTGGTTCTGTGAATTTTGAATGCTGGGTTAATTTTTTCCCATGTTCAGGGCGTACATAAGCAATTCATTAGCTAAGGCAAACTACCACACTCCTTTTTAAAGACAATAAATGGTTATTATGTAATACTTGATATATATACACAAGAATTATAGCCATGCATATGGCTATAAAATGAATGACTATGTAGTCATTTGTGTATATATAAAATTTATATATGTTATGAATCATAATAATGAACACAGACCAACATAGTTCTAACTTTCTACATAAGGAACAAACCAATATTGTTTTAGCTCACCTCCATCAATTTATCTCCCTCCTTCACAGGGATCAATTTATTGTGGATTTTCACTTTATCATACACTTCTTTATAGATTTTAATCACATATATAGGATATCACTAAACAATGTATTTTTTAGGATTGGTGGTTTTTGAACTTCATCAAAATTGTATCACGACAAGGGTAGCCTTTTGTGACTTATTTTTGGTGAACTCTACTTACCACCTTCCCATATTCACCCAAGATTAATTAATTCATCTTAAATTAATTAAAATTAATTCATCCAGATTAATTTTTCACCTGCATGGACTATTTTATTGTGTGAAACTATCCTAACCTATCCATCCAATTTTCTTTTAATGGGATTTCTTTTAATCAATCCAAATAAGATTGATTCTAGGATTTTGTTATTTTGAGTTGTAGCATCAGAAACATTTTAGTAATTGCCTGCTAATTCAAAATTCAAAAATTTCTTAGAGTACATGTATATAGGAGGAATCACTGCTTATAGCATATGTCGTAGTTACAAATTATGCCAAATGTTTTCAAAAGTTGTTTAAACAAATTATACTCTTATCAGCAGCGTTCTCCTTCCTCTAGTATTATAGATACTTGAATTTGTCGAAATAGTTCACCAGTCTACTAGATGTGAAAGGTATCTCGCTGCAGCCTTAACTCTCACTTTTGTGTTTCCTACAGGTTTGGATCCTTTTTAAGATTTTTCTTGTCTCTTAATGTTTTCTTTTACGTTAAATACCAATTCAGGTGTTTTCTCTACTTTAATTCTATTGTTTATGATTTTCTTGTGTATCCTTTAGGTATTACAGATATTAGTAGTTTATAAGTTTTTTACATTGCAAATATCTCTTTTGAATCTTTGCATTATTTTCTTATAAACAAATGGTAATAGGGTGCTGTTAAATAAATAAAACTCTTCTAATGAAACATACCAACCTCTCTAAAGTTGCATTAGACTTCTCCATTTGATTTGTGCTATTTTGTTTTGCCTTATTAATTCCAGTTACTGTGCTATCTGTATTTGGAATCATTTGTTTATGATAACACAAGAGTAGTATATAATAAAAAGTTAGAATTTTAAGGTAAGTAACAAAAATAAAAGATATTCACTGAAGTGAATATTCTAGTTTCTGTTTGTTTGATTGTTTTTACTTTGGGGGTCATGGATAAATATTTTGGGCTCTGGTTGTTTAGAAGAGATACCTTCTTATTATGGACCCTTTAATGTAGCATTAGAAAATAAAGGCTTATCGCTATCTTGTTTATATGTGCTTTGTCACATACATCAGACCATTTCCACATGTTCTTTGTAAAAATTTTTTAAGAAGTATTTGTTATTTGTGGGAATCAACAAATTTGTCATTGCTACTTAGTGAACAAAAAAGCAACAGCAATAGTATATCAGTTCATCATCCTGTGATTAAAATTTAAAAAGTCACCCTAAAAATATCCTGACCAAATAAACTGACCAAAATATATGTTTACAAAACCTATAAAAGGCACTTTCTCATCATTGCATAAAATAGAGCAATAAATATGATTTTGTAGAGGACGTTTTGAAAGATAATGTCAAAAGTAATATGTACCTCTCAATGGAAAAGACAGTAAAGTGTGATGGGGAAGAATAGTTAAGTGCTTTAAAAATCAATTCATGATATTTCCACTGAATTGGATGCTTGGGAACCAGCAAGAATGAGACAGTTTAAAGATGGCAAATGCAGTCTTTGAGGCTATGTTCATTCCCTCTACTGCTGAAAAATAGCACTCCCAAGGCTAGCACTGGAAGAGATGCCCAGCAATGCCATCATTTCTGTAAACCTGGAGAAAGGTGGTAGAGAGGAATAATCTCTGAGCAATTATGCTGGCCACAAATGAACGGCAAACAAAGGCAGCTTGCTCGGAAAACAAAAATGCTGGACCTCAGCATGACAATAAAACCTAAGAACTGTGAGAACGTGTCACTAAAAGTGTCAGCTTGCTTCCAAATAAATACAGTGAACCAACACTGAAAGACGGTATTTTTGCACATAAAAACACTCCTGTTCTTCCCAAAACTCAGCAGATCTGGATGCTGAGCAAGTTTTTCAAAAAATGTATACAGAAAGGGGACAGAAACTTAAGCCTCCTCTGCTAAGTTCATGTGGTCGGTGGCATCAAGATGGATGAAGTAGGCAGCGACACAAGTGATGAGCAGCAGGGTGGTCTGGGTGCTACTCTGTCCACAGAGCTGTGTTTTCCTGCTTTCTCTGCTGATTTCACAGGGAAGCCTGCTCCAATTCTGTGTCCTCTATGGCCAGCCCCGTGCTCTTGTGAGTGCTGTTCTTTATGAACTTACCTGTCCTGTAGGTTCCTAGCCTATTGAAATTGGACATACCACTTCCAGTCATATACTCCAATTCTTAAACTGAGATTTGTGAGAAATGTGCCTTATTATCATCCACACAGTTTCTGGTGGATTCCATTTTTTTTTTTTTTTAAGATTTTACTTATTTATTCATGAAAGACACAGAGAGAGAGAGAGGCAGAGACACAGGTAGTGGGAGAAGCAGATTCCCTGTGGGGAGCCCCATGTGGGGCTTCATCCCAGGACCCCAGGGTCACACCCTGAACCTAAGGCAGATGTTCAACCACTGGGCCACCCAGGTGTTCCTCTCTGGTGGATTCTTATCAGGACACTGAAGCCTTCTAAAATCCATATAAGTTTTCCAGTCCTCTTTAGAAAATGTTTATTTTCTAAACTTTACTCAACAACTCTAAGAACCAATTTGTTTTCCAACACAATTTGCCCTAACTTCTACTGCCTTTATGAATAAACAATAATTATAGCTGACCCTGAGAACACTTAATAATTTCTAGATACAATTCTAAACACTTAACATATATTAACTCATTTAATCCTACTAAAAGAGCCTATTGGCATAGTCCTCACTGATAGTTGCTTCAAAATAATCCATGTTCATTCCTTTATTTATTTATTACATCCCCTTTCCTTCACTTGTTTAATAAGAATTTACTGAAAACTTCTTTATATGCCAAGCAGCATGAGATACTAACATAGATCAGTGACCTAAAAGGACCTGATTACTTCCTTTGGGGAGGTTTTATCTAACTGAAGTCTCAGAATGTTTTACCTGGATGTGCCTGTACTTCATCAGGTCATTTATGATCGGCCAGTGTTTACCTGTTTGAGGCAAAGTTTGCAAAGGATTGCACATGTCTAAATTTGAGGAAAACATGGGACCAAAAAGAACTCAAACCATTTCCTAAGTAGAAGACTCTCTGAAACTTTCAATGTTCTCTAGTATATTGAATATACTTGGACTATCTTGAGTATTACCCCTGCATTAATGACAACCTCAATATGTCAACATATCCTTGGTTAAACCAAAATTGAACCAAATATGATTTACTTTAGCATCTTACTAGAGAGTATTATGCTAACTGAAATAAGTCAGAGAAAGACAAATACCATATGATTCCACTCACATGTGGAATTTAACAAACAAAACAAACGATCATAGGGGGAAAAAGAGAGGCAAACGAAAAATCACACTCTTAGCTATAGAGAATAAACGGATGGTTACCAGAGGGGAGATGGGTGACAGGGATGAGGGAAACGGGTGACAGGGATGAGGGAAATGGGTGAAGAAGGGCACTTGTGACAAGCACTGAATGTTGTATCTAATTGATGAAACACTGAATTCTACACCTGAAACTAACACTACATTATATGTTAACTAACTGGAGTTAGTTTTTAAATAAAAACTTGGAGGAAAAAAACACAAAAATTCTTATTCTCTGTCCTCTGTCTCTCTCTATTTTTCAGTCAGAATCCAACCGTTTTTTTGCTCCCATTCTATTTGTTGTTATCTTCACTGCATTTGGGTTTTGTTCATTTTTATCCTATTTTTTTTCTCATATAAAGCTTTTCCTTCCAGTGCACAGAGTTTCTGTGTTGATACTTCCATTGCACACTATTTTAGGATTTTCTTCATATCTCTATCCATTTGTTTAACCCTAGGTCTTAAGTGGTTTTATCTGCATTTGGCTAATGTCCCTTCCTTTTGGAGGGGAGCCTGCTTCCTTTCGGGGAGCCTGCTTCTCCCTCTGCCTATGTCTCTGCCTCTCTCTCTGTGTCTCTCATGAATAAATAAATAAAATTTAAAGAATAATTACTATACTTTTATCTCTCAGATAAGAGCTAAAGAGTAAATGCACACATTATTTTTTTTGCACACATTATTTTAGAAAGAATGGTTTTGTCTTTGTTTTAATCTTTAGGCGCATTGTTACCACGCGGAATTTTCACAGACTTTCCCAGAGCACCAAAAACTATAGACTAACTTGCAACATAATACATCACAATTGATTCACGTGGATTCCTCACTCCTCAGCTTTGTGTGCTTGAGAGCTATGCCCTCTGCCAAAAATGGAGAGTCGAGAGTTGTAAGCTGTGCAGCTCTACATTGAACTGCCCTGCCTCCTGCATACAAGCCCTTTGTGTAGTGTGGCTGATGTTTCACCACATTCAACCATGATCCCATGCTGATTTAAATGCAAGTGAACTAGAAATGCATGCATTATATTTATCTATAAAAGCGAGCAAAATAGCAGTATAGTAGGTTACATTTGAATAGTAAATTCAAAGCATGTAACAAAATGAGTCATGGAGTTTTGAACCAATTCATAATAATTGCAGCATCTTTTATCTGGTGAACTCAGAGTGCCCTATATCGACTCATTCGTTTCTGTACAAATAGTTCTATTTTATTTATTTGATAATATTATCCTAGCAAGAGTGAAGGAAAATAACAGAGTAAGTTGAGAGTAGTTGGTTACAAAGCAAAATTATAGAGTTTGACCTACTTATCTTTCTCTTCACAACACCTAGTTAAGTTTCTAGCATTAGTAAGTGCTCCCAAATACTTATGTTGTGAAAGAAGACATTTTGGGGAAAATATTACTAAAAAAAATAAGGGGTTTAATAGAGTATATAGTTTGATGCTAGACAGAACTGGCTTTTAACCTTCATCTGACTGCTTATTGTGAATTGGTTGTTTTATCTAAACTCTCTGAATTCCAATGTACTTATTTGCAAAGTAAGGGAGTACTTGCTTAGTATGTTTACGAAGATAGTTAAATAATACTTAGAAAGGTCCTAGCTCATTTCCTAGAATTATAAAGTCACTCCTAATTATTACTGAAAAAAATGCCATTGATTTAAAGATAATAGCTTCTTTTGCCTAATTCTATATCAATGTCCCATTTTGATATTGTTTTGTTTCTTTCTCAGTAATGTAGGGCTGCTGGTTGAATAGGCACCACAGCCTCCATTTGCCCTTCCAGAGTATTGGGCCAATTGACAATTCGAATAAAGCATGAGACTGATGTAGGACACATTATCACTCTTTTTGCTCATATAGAGTAAGTTAGGTACATAGGTTATTGTGAGCGATTAGTAAATTGTACCAGTTATAGCTTTGGGTGTGTGTGTGTGTGTATCTGTATGTAGGGAGTGGTAGTGAGAGGCTGTGAAAGGTCTAGGTCTCAAAAAGTTAAGGGGAAATGCTGGGCTGAGCATCCTTACTGCATCGTCCCCTCAGCAGATGAGCTACTCTGGAGCTCATTTGTGTCGTTGTGTGTATTTTGATGTATTGTTCTTTTTTGTACACATCTTCCTTTTGAGATCTTTGAGGTCAGGGACTCTATTTTACATGTTATATTTCTAGGACTTACCAGAAGCTGATACAAATTGGAAACTCAGCATTTTTTCAGTGAAAAGAATAAGTAAATGTTGAGGCTTCTAACTGAAAGTCAATAGCAGTCATCTTTCCCGTGAAATCAGGGAGCATGTATTATTTATATTTCTTATCTTATTATTAACAATGGTTTACATTGATTTAGTAGTTTTAAATACATTTATTCTTCTCTTTTAACTAGAGTAGTAGACATAAAGCATGTCAAACTTTGCTTACCACACATTTGGCAGAGTGCTCAGTATAGGATGCACTCGCGTACCCAAAAGTTTGAATGATAATACACATTCATATTCATTGAATTTAATTAGCTGATTTCGAAAGTAGTTTTCCCATCTAGAGATAACTGTCATCATTTTTTCTAGCCTTTTATTCTGTGCACACACACATGCACACACGTATATGTATTTGGGTGAATGCATGCATATATAGATATTGCAGAGTACGGAATTTTGCAATAAGTAGTCTGCAGAAACCCATGTGTTCTATTAGTAATGCGTTACTGACATCTTTCCATGCCAATATATAGCTAAGCAATATAATTTTTAATGGCTGCACAGCACGATAATATGGCCCATTAACAATTTTTAATTATGAAATCTTACAAATAAAAACAATGTTTCATTGATATTCAAAATTTCACTTTTACATTTACCAGACAGTTGTAATTACTTTTTGGTGAAATGGTAGTTTATGTCCTTTGCTTCGTTTTCAATTAGTATTTTCAATCTTTCCATGAATTTATAACAACTTTTTATATATTAGGTTTATTAAAACTGTATGTATTTATTTATGTATTTATGTATGTATTTATTTAAGAGAGAAAGTGTGTGACAGGGAGGGTGGAAGGGGGAGGGAGAGAGAGAATCATAAGCAAGCTCCATGCCCAGAGTGGAGCCTGATGTGGGGCTGAATCTCATGACCTGGAGATTATAACCTGAGTTGAAATCAAGAGTTGGATGTTTAACGGACTGAGCCACCCAGATGCCCCTTAAGCCTGTGTATCTAAAATATATTACAATTTTTTCTCTGAGTCTTATTTATCTCTACAAAATGTGTATCTGATGATGTCATTCCACCCAACACGAAATTTTCAATGGCATCCCATGGCTCTAGGTATACAAACCCATAGTTTTAAACTATGACCATTTCCTTGGCCCTCATTTCCACTACATGTGTTTCAGGCTTCAGTATTCCCAGCTGTAGCTTCTTTGACTGCCTAATCCATTTCTACTCTTCCATTGGATTTCTGTCCACTTTTGCCTTCTTTGCCATTCCCTTTGTGGCTGTGGATTTATATTTCTTCTATTTTTATTTTCATTTAAACATTTTTCTTTTTTTAAAATTTTTATTTATTTATGATAGTCACACAGAGAGAGAGAGAGAGAGAGAGAGGCAGAGACACAGGCAGAGGGAGAGGCAGTCTCCATGCACCGGGAGCCCGATGTGGGATTCGATCCCGGGTCTCCAGGATCGCGCCCTGGGCCAAAGGCAGGCACCAAACTGCTGTGCCACCCAGGGATCCCCTAAACATTTTTCTTGAATCAGAGGGGCGACTGTTCTGTTTTGTAGAGTCAGAACTTCTCATGTATTTTGAAGTGTTTTAATAGAGATGTGATAAGGGATCTGTAACTCAAAACATGTGAGTTACATGTGTGAGACCTTATAACATCTCTTTTTAAAGTATAGGATAGGGATAAAATCATTTATCATATCCTCTTTGAGCATCTACTATGCGATAAGAGAATGAAAGGTAAAAAGATATGATCCTTGTTCTCAAAAGTTCAATGGTAAGAAAGGAAGGAAGTTACATTCACTTAGGTAAAAGATGGAAAGCTTACTGGAGGAGAGCATTTGGTTTATTTTTAAATATGGATTAGATATCAATGGTAGAAATAGGAGAGAAGGGCATTCTGACCTGAAGCAGTGTCAGTGGCAGCAAAAGGAAGGGCTTCCCCAAGGTATATATTTAAGTATTTACACAAGCAGTCACAATCTGTATGGCTTCAAGTAAATGTAGTTATAAGGATATGCACATTCAAGGCACAACACAGAGTCTACTGGGTAGGTGTGATCAGTACTTAGTACCACGCCAGTGACTTGGGTCTCATTGACCCCAGCAAGGCTCCAGATAAACTAGCCACGGGGTGTCTGAGTGGCTCAGTTGGTTAGGCGGCTGCCTTTGGCTCAGGTCATGATCCAAGGGTCCTGGGATAGAGCCCTGCAACGGGCTCCCAGCTCAATGGGAAGCATGCTTCTTCCTCTCCACCACTTGTGCTCTCTCATGCTCTCACTCTCTCTCTCTCAAATAAATAAATAAATAAATCTTTAAAAAAATTAAAGGGATCCCTGGGTGGCGCAGCGGTTTAGCGCCTGCCTTTGGCCCAGGGTGCGATCCTGGGGACCCGGGTTCAAATCCCACTTCGGGCTCCAGGTGCATGGAACCTGCTTCTCCCTCTGCCTGTGTCTCTGCCTCTCTCTCTCTCTCTCTCTCTGTGTGTGAATATCATAAATAAATAAAAATTTTAAAAAAAATTAAAATTAAAAATAAATAAATAAAATAAAACTAGCCACAATAAGAAGGTTGCATCACCTATAAAGTTGTCAAAGTGAACATATTTTGTAAATGCTGTATTTATTATTTATTATATACATGAAAGAAATTAAAAAAAAAAAAACACCTGCTACTTAAAATAAAAAATGTTAGACTACTTCAAAATGATTTTCTCCAGGGCATTGTTCGCAAAAAGGTTGCTGAATACCCTGATCCCTTGTAGACTCTACCCTGGTACTGTAGGAAAGATACGCGTAAACTATCATTCTGCCCACCTGTGCATTTCCTGATCCTTTATTTCCTTTCTCCACTGTAATTGCATAACAGAACAAACACAAATTAATGCTGCCGGTCCCCAATGGGATCCATTTTGAAGTGTGTAGAAGGCCTACTGAACTAAAAAAAAAAAAATGCAGCAGATGCCTCTATCAAAGTGGTAGTGATGTATTGTGTTTGCGCGAGCACACACACGGTAGAAGTGCTTGTCACTCATGAAAAGGCTTGGACTTCAATGGGATGCATATAAGCCACGTCTGAAACTACGGATCCGAATAGTACAGCTGGAGAACAAGTGTTTGACGCTTAAAAATATTGTGCCTCTAGGACTAATTACGCTTTTGCAAACTTAGTAAAACATTGCTGTTTATTTAAACTTCGGCTGTACAAGATCTCCCTCAAATGAATGGTAGCTATTCTGAAGCCTGCACATAAACATCTATTTTGTGGAGAAACTGGCAATTAAGGACTTGTAATGAATTCTAGTCTTTTTCAATCTCTTTAAAAGAACACCATCGAATCAAAGAAAACACGATATGAAGGATTCTTTAAAATTCTGCCCTTTTTCTGATGACTTCAGATACCGAGAACATAAGTTATTTTTCTATGTGTTGTACAGTTGTGTAGTCATTTCTTGATATAAATGCAGAATAGGTTACAATTCACGATTCTCTAAAGAACTCCATGTACAATTTAAAGATTTTAAATCTTGTGAAGACTTTTCTGGGTAGGTGCAATTGTAGATATCTGTCTTGTCACCTTAACGACATGCTAAAGATTTGTTTTTATAGGTTCATTGGTTTTAAGATTACTTTAAACGCTTCAAAATATTCAGAGCATAATATAAGAGTATATGACGATATTCCATATGTACTGGATTTATTTTGTTATATAGAAATATATATTCATGAGTATAAACTCCTATATATCTGGGGCTTTTAGTAGCATAGCAGATGATAAGACTTTGTTGGGATCGTGGGTGGGCCATTCTCTTGTGACAAACTGGATCAAAGTCAAGGAACATAAATTATTTGGATTTTAAGGTCCATGTCTCATAAGTAACATAGATATTAGCCAAATACAAAGGAATAACAAATGTTTTAGACAGGTGGGTGATTGATAATTGCATCAGAGGTTTTACCTGGAGAGGGCCAGCTACTTCAGAGATGAGCTTTGTGATGATATCGAAACCACTCTTACGAAATCCTTCCATCCTACATGGAGTGAATGTGCTGGGAAAGGTCAGACTGCTCCCTTGGTCTCCAATGGCATTCACCCCATGGATTGCACATGGTGGAGGATCTTTTATTGGCTGCAACTGTTGGTGCATTTTTGATATTCTGAGTCATAAAGAATTCATAGAGCAAAGAAAAGCAAACAATTACAAACCTAGAAAGGGCTAAAACCTAAGTCCTGCCTCATGCCAGATTCTCCTGCTTTGAATTTCATGAACATTTAAAGTTGAATTGGAATGCTACGCAAGTTCCGAGGCAATTATTTGGACTCACCTGCATCAACCCATGCCCACAGTGCTTCTATTTCTATAAAAACGAAACAAACGAACGAACGAAATAACAGAAGGAAAATATTTACAATCTCTTTTAGAAAGCGACGCTAACAACACTACCGCCAGCAAACACATACTGTTCCTATGGAAGCAACAATGGAATCATTCCCTGTGGACAGTTTCATTAGTGAATATGATGACTTTCTTTCTTTTTTTTTTTTTTGATGACTTTCTTTATTTGGCTAAGATAGCAATGAATTAATGACATTATATTTTGTCCTTTCTTAACTATATAAGGCACTAGTGTTTGTGGGGTTTTGTCCCCAGCTGCCATGGTCAAGCTCTTAGGAGCTAAAGGATTAATTTATAAGATAACTTTGTTCCTTTGCCCATAAAATAGGAGGTTGTAGGAAAGACTAAGTGACATTTTGAAAATACCTGTCCTGGTACCTGTCATATAGTAACTGCTCCATTCAGGTTTGCCAAACCCCCAATATGATTACCTTTGGAATATTTCAATCCATCTTACCCTATTTCTGCTTCGAGCACTGGTAAGTAATACCGCTGACACATCGATGAGTGAAATATAATGACTAAAAAATATCACTTTTAAAAAATTGGAGGCTCCTGAGTGGCTCAGTTGGTTAAGCATCTGACTGTCGATCTTGGCTTAGGTCTTTATCTCAAGGCTGTGAGTTCAAGTCCCCTGCTGGGCTCCATGATGGTGTGGAGCCTACTTAAGAGAATTAAGGTTCCGTTGTGTTTTAGTGGATGCTAAGACTGTGCATAAGTAAAAGTGGACTAGGTGGGTCCATCTGCTGTGAGGTTTGAGGAAGGATCAGAACAAACCAAGCTTAATCTCCCCTTTCAAAACAATTTCCTCTACCATGGCCCTTACATCACTGCAGTTACATCCCCAATCTTTGTATTTCCGAAAAGAATCCTCAGGTCAACAAGCATCCTCTAGTTATATGTATCCCTCCATTGCTAGCACATATTTGAGGGCCTGGCACATGACAGTTATGGCATAAACTTCCCTCGAAAGGGCTTATTGTTGGTTATAAGGCAGGGATAAGCATTATTCTGTGGAGGGCAAATAAATAACCAATTGATACTAATTGAGATGGTGGACAGATTCCATATTTTCATGGAATATGTGTGTGTGAGCTGAGGGCCTAGTCATTGGGAAGGGTACTCTAGGCTGCGGACATTAAACGAGAAGAGTGAGCCAGCTCAACTGGGAGCACACGGCGGGAGAGTTATGAAAAGAGAATAAAGAGATGTCAAAAATAAGTTCACTTCCTCCACACTGTGCCTGGAGTGAGCCCTGATTGGTGAGGCTTTTCCTCAGTGGGCTGCCAGAGGATCAGCGCCAGTCCTTGAGTTTGAGGAGTTCCGTGTTCTAACTTCCTTTCATCAATGATCTTTCAAAGGGCACCCATGTTCTGCTCCAGCATCTGTGAAAGCTTGGAACTGAGGTGAGGGACTGTGGTGGAGAGAGCACAAACAAAGCCAGGGAACGCATCAAACCGAGCAGAGATCCAGTCAAGAGGGAGGTGGTTGACAGGGTCCAAGCTGAAGAGGCAAACTTTCGGGCCAACTATGAAAATGGGGGCTAGATCATGAGTTGACATTACATGTTAACGATATATTGATGTCAATAATTTACTAAGTGCTGGGTTCTGAGAAGTAAATTACCAGGGACATAAAAAGCAGAGAGAAATGTGCCAAAGAAGTGTAAGTTAAACTTGGGAGGACAGTGCTTTTTAGCAGGGAATTCTTTCTTTGAACTTCTCAGGCAGCCCTGTACCTATATTTCTTTGAATCCCCTCCTTGAAAGGCCCTACTGCATCTAGATATCACAGTCCTTAGTAGCAGTCTGACCTTGACGAGGTAACAAACCCAGGGATAAGCTGGAGGAGACGAGTAGTAGTAGATTACAAGGGCTGATGTTTAATTTTCAGAAATTTTGCAAGACAATTGTTAAAAACAGACACCATTAAAAATTAAGTGACACGAACTTAAAATTGAACATATTAGTGTGAAATAAAAGTATTATTTTTTGCAATATGTGCTATGCATGCTTTATTTTAGGAATATTTGTAATGACATTGTGTGTGTGTGTGTGTGTGTGTGTGTGTGTATAGTCTTGTTTTCCCCCAGAAACTGGACACTGATTGTTAAATGTTTACCACCCCCTATGAACCTTAGTCTGTCATCTGATAAACGTAGACAGTATTACATCATACGTCTTAGGGTTTTTGAAAAAAATCAATGGGATAATACAATATTTAACAAATGGTAGATGTTATAATCACTGTTTTGCAAAACAGTATCTCAGTTTTTCAATAAATGTATATAACTAACTCTTAAAAGTACAATAAAACATTTTAAGCTACATGGTTAGTTTTCTAATCAGAAATAGTGTTTTTGCATATTTATTAGGAAGAGCTATTGGTTCTATTAGGAAGCCTGTCAGGCGACTCTCTCCAGAAAAGATAGGTTTTGAGAGTTGCAACCTATTAAAGAGTTGCTAAGGCAACCATTGCTTGCTAATAATGTAGTGATAGAAAAGAAAAGGTAATTTGAAGAACAATGGTTCTGAAATTTCAGAGGAGAAATACAGGTGAACAAACCCTCAATTGGAAATGAAAACGACGAGCCATGGGGCAGTTTCTTTTTTGAATTAGGAAGCAGAGGGAGAGATTAGATCGTATTTAGCAAGGTGGAGAGACACAGAGCACGTTTTGACTCATTTCAATGCCATTGCCTGATTTCTCACCATTAGTTTCTCATGATTTGAAAAGTGATGGAATTAGAGACACCTCATACCAATCTTAAAGCTAGATTCTGGCATTTTGGTAATGATATTAAAGTAACTATTGTCATGTGTTTGCAGTAACCTTAATGATCAGTTTATTTCTTTTAAGTCAATATATATGTTGGAGGTTGGATTTGAAAATCTAAGTTGGTATCCTGACAATAGCAAGTGTCACATGTTCACATGATATGGCCCTTTCAAGGTGTTTATTAAGTTAACTGCTTTTTACATTTTATCCATATACTAAGATGACAAATTAATTTGAGTGCTCAAAGAAGCTTTTATTATTAGAAAGGTATTAAATACACTAACCCTTACTTTTCACATATAATTCATTTAAATCCTTTATTAATCTGGTGAGTTAGGTAATATTACCACTATTCTAATGACATGACTGAAGTGTCTAGAGATTAAATCCTATAAATTTGTAAATGCCAAAGCCTAGATTTTATTCTAAGCCAATTATAATCTTAAACTCAGGTTTTTTTCTCATTGTGCTCAATTCTGATTTTTATTCAGAGACATATATTTAGAATAATTTGATCTTACCCTTTCTGGACCGGTTCTATGTTATTTTGCTATGATAGATTCTTCGGTTTATCAGATCTCTCTATTAAATAGGGAGATCGCTATTTGTAATGTTTTCCTGATAGAAAAAAATCGCATTATCCAAGTTGGATCTAATTAAAAGAGCCACTGTTTTTCCCTAAAGACAATTATTTTAATTTTGGCTCTTGACCTGCTACTAATCACCTTGCAAACAAGTAAGAAACACAAGATCATATTCAGATACCAAGATTTAGATCAAACAGATATGTTCCATGTGAATTCCTTAATTGGCGGGGTTGCATATGGATATCCTAGGCATGAAAATGAGCAAGAGAAAGACCTTCTATTTATGAATTTGACATTATCACCTTATGATTGGATATGGCCACAGATTGAGGTTGCAAACAGCATTGAAATGGCAACTGCAAACAATGCTTAAAACATCTTTAATTCTAATCAAGAGAATAATAACTGCAGAAAAAGAAACTTAAACTATTTAAAGTAACAGATTGTCAATTTAAGGCTTCATTTTATCCAGCCCTTTTCTCTTCTATCTTGTTGGCTGTTTATTCTACATTTACTGCTCTCAGTCATAATCTTCACAGATTGTATTTGCAAGTTTACAATTGCTAGGCTATACATCTTTTTACAAAAATAAATATGTTTAAACATGGATACACACATGAGTGGTCAATGTGAAGAATCCATGCTTCTTTGCCATTTCACCAAAAACAAGTACAATTAATGGATACAATGATATCGGTGTTCGTTGAGACTGTTTAAATTAGAAAGATGCTTAAAGGGCAAAGAAAAAAAATGATGAAAAAAATCCTAATTCCCTGAGACTTCACTGAATAATGAGCTCTAACTAGGCATGGAAATTTGCTCATATATTATGCAGCTAATTTAGGAGAGAATGAAGAATGGACTGTTGTAAAAGCTGCACATTATTTCCTCTGGAAAAGCTTTAAACAGTTTGCAAAGTCAAATTTAAAATGTTTTTAATTGCAGTCCTTTATTGTTGCCATGTAAGAATGTGGTTGAAGTCTGTTGAGCAGATTGGATCTTAGAGGAGATGAATGCCAGTTAATATAAAAAGGGATCTTTGAACTTACATTTTTAATGCATACATTTCTTTAGTAAATTTTTTGTCTATGATTGTATGACAACCTCTTGTAAATGAGTTTGTCTTCTGTTCCTATCTTATTACATATCAAATAGACATAGACAAATCATCCCAATGGGAAGTCACCCATCATAGCATTCCTACCTATTTTTTTATTGCTGAATATTTATTACTATCTCAAAATTACCATCCTGTTCACTCATGTAAAACATTAATAGTCATATTTTCTCTTTATGTTTTACATAATAATTAAATTTCATGTTTCTTCAGGAAACATGCTTTTTCAACATTTTTACTAAGTCAGCATTTTATTTGAATTCAATTTATTCGAAAAGAGGAAGAAGGATGGATCTGTTATTTAACCAGGCTCTTCCGTTTACATAGTGCAATTTAAAAGCTCTGAACTCTTTCATTTGTAGTGTGAGAGCCCTCCATCTATGTCAAATCTCTGCAAACTGTCTCCACATTTCTTACGGATAATTTCCTTTTGAGAAGTAAAACATACAAACCTAATCCATATCACTCAAAAATACATGTACACTACACCATAAGGTCGAATGTTGCTTTATATCACTTAAATTCCGGGGCTGCCATTTAAAAGTGGTTTTTTTTGGCATTTTATAGTTCTTGCCATGCAAATCTGGAAATTTAAACAATTTGGGCAAAGTCATGACATCAAACTAGACACTTAGAATTTGTTTACCCTGCCCATTTAAATTCGCCAAAGTATTACTTTATATATTTGTTTCTTTATGTAACCATATGACCTATTTTACCAAAATATGACACAAACAGTTATGTATATTCCCCCAGAAAACTTGACTGCATAGGCCATTATTATAAAAATGCCGTGTGTGTGTGTGTGTGTGTGTGTGTGTGTGTTTTGTTTTGTTTACAGGCCTCCATTCCTTGTTATAGTTTATTCATGACAGTCTAGATTCGAATCCATATCTTTTACTTCAGATCTTGTTTTATTTCTATTACTTGAGTTTTAACTTGTTAGAAACCAGAATGAATATCTTTGATCGAAAGTAGATCCAGGTAGAGAAATAGCCATATACTTACTTAGACATCCTTAGGACTTTAAATATCTCTTCTTTCTGGAGCTCCTACCTATTTTCTGAGCCCCAGTTCCCCTAACTCTTTCATTATCTAATGCACATATTTATCAGAATATTCCACGGGAAATTCCAACTCGCTAAAATGCATCTCAAACTGTACTTAAAACCATCAATCCTAATAAGTCTTTTCTTTTTAACTCCCTAGTCCGTTAAATGCTATCACCATTTAGGCAGTCAAATAACACATCTTTACTAATCTTTGGGAGTATCCCCTGTCCCTAGGCTCACACATGTAATGACTTTCCAAGTCTATAGATATAACCAAAGGGGATGTGTATTGGTGTGCTTAAGCTACCATAACAAAAATACCATAGACTGGGTGGATTCAACAATAGAAACGTTTTTCCTCACAGTTACAGGGGCTGGAAATCTGGGGTCAGGACGTCAGCTTGGTCAGTTTCTGATGAGGGCCCTCTTCCTGTTTGCAGGTGGTCAGCTCTTTGCTGGGTCGTCACCTGGTAGAGAGAATGATCAAGCTCTCTGATACCCCTCCTTATAAGGACACTAATCCCATCCTGAGAACCCTAAAATTATTACCTCATTTAACCATAATTACCCTCAAACCACCGCCCCCCCATCTCCAAATATTACCTATGTGGGCAATGGCTTCACAATATGAATTAATAGACCCATTTCTATTAAAGTTTTGATACATTTCATTATATAAAGTTTTAAAATCCTTATATTATCATATGTCTGCATTTTGAGGATTTTATATTTTCAGTCTGGACTAAGCAGTGGGAGTGGAGGGAACATAAATATCCAGGCCATAACACCACGGCAGACTATTGGAAAATCTAGGCAACTTTGCTTGTCAAATACACATAAATATGAGGTTCATTAGTTTTTCTCTATACAGAATTTCTGCAAATGCATATCAGGGCTTCCCTATGCAACTGTATAAACTGCCATTTACAATTCCAGAAGTGCTGGTTACATGAACTTGGGATAGGCGTGAAGATCTCTGGAGTTGAATGGACCTTTGGCGTTTCCCCACCCCTTCTCTTACCCTTTGTCTTCCTTACAGGCTGTCTGTGCTTTCCTTGAGGCAAACCGTTCACAACTGTGTAATGGTATACAAGCCTATTAAGTAGATAAATATGGGTTTTGAAATTAGGTTTCACTTACCCATTAGAATCATATTATTACTCCTTTCAAAATGTATTCTTTTCTCTTCAAAACTCTCTACCAGGGATATGTCTTGATTGTCTTATATTGCTCGAATCCATTCTTTTTTAATAGCTCTGTAATAGTCCATGATGTCACTGTGCCATATTTTATTTAGCAATTGATGGTCAGCTATTTGGTTTCTAGGTTTTGCCCCCACAATCGATGTTTCAATAAGCATCTTTCTATCTATGTCCTTACATGATTTTGATTTCTTTGGGTTCTGTTCCCAGAAGTGGCATTGCCAGATTGAATGGTATGTCTAGTTTTAACTTTATGGAAGTTGAAATACTGATTCCTCAAAAGGCTAAACAATTTATTTTTTTACCCTCAGGATATGAGACAATACCTTTCCCTACATCCCTGCCAGCAATAAATCTTAAAGCTCTTTTCAAATTTTATGCCAGCCTAATGAAAGTAAAATCATTTTTCATTGCTAATTTAATTTTCATTTCCATGACTCCTACTGGATTTGAACATATTGTCATATTTCTGTTAATGATTTGGATTTAGATATAAAGTATTCACATTTTTGCCCATTTTTTTCTCTTGGATTATTTTTCTTAATTTCTGATCATTTAGTATCATAAAGGTGTTAACTACTTTGTCATCTGAATTATAAATATTCTCCTAGACCCATTTCTATTAAAGTTTTGATATATTTTGTTATATAAAGTTTTAAAATCCTTATCATATGTCTGTATTTTGCGGATTTTGTATTTTCAGTCTGGACTAAGCAGCATACTCTCCCTTTGTACATATAGCTGTCTAAAATATTTTTTTGTCTTTAATTCAAGTGGAATTGTTTCTATATTAGATAAGAGAATGATTTTTTTTTCTGGATGGAAAGTCTGTGTGACAACACCATTTATTAACTGTTTCATGCTTTCTTCAGTGTATTGAATTAGTTTATCAATAATAAATTCTCATGTACAGATTTTTCAATTTGTTATTTCTATTTCATTAATTTTAGTATTTTATTATTCATTTTTTCTGATTTCCTTTGGCTTATTTATTTCTTTTCCCTGTAATTCTCTAAAAAAAAGGATAACTGAATTCATTAATTTTTGTTCTTCTTTAATAATTGTGGCAATTAAGATTATCCTTCTTATCCTTTTATCCTCTAAATACTACTTTTGCTTAGTGCTTAGATTTGTTGCAAATTAGTCTCCTTTTTCACTTAATAGACAGTTTAGTATTTTTACTTTAATTTGTTTTTGACCTAAGCATTACCCAGGAGTTGTTTATTAGTTTTCATCAAGTTGGTGGGTCTTTGTAATTAAAAATATTTCTAGTACTTTTTTTGGCTTAATATTAGAGAAAGTGGTCTTTGAAATTTTTGCATTTTACTAACAGTAGATCTTCTTGATTGTGCCATTGATCATCAAATTACTCTTTATCCTATGTACTATTTTTAAACTTAATTTTCACCTTGTTCAATATTAGTATTATCAAACTTGTTTCTTTTTTTTAAGATTTTTTAATTTATTTATTCATGAGAGACAGAGAGAGAGAGCACAGAGACACAGGCAGAGGGAGAGGCAGGCTCCATGCAGGGAGCCTCATGTGGGATTTGATCCGGGGACCCCAGGATCACACCCTGGGCCAAAGGCAGGGGCTAAACTGCTGAGCTACCCAGGGATCCGGTAATCTTGTTTCTTTTATATAGTATTTATGCATTATATCCTTTATTTTTCAATATGTATTAATTAGCTATTGATACAAACCACCCAGAAACAGTGGCAAAACACTCCAAAACTTATTGGCTTAAAATAATAACCTACATATTCTTTTCAGCGTGACAACTGAGTAGTTCTTCTATATTGACTGAGCTACTCATGTGTTGTATTTGCTGTCAGCTGCAGCCAGAGTAGGTGGTTCATATCTTTTGTGCATTGTTTTCTCTACTATTTGTGCTCGACTATTACGAGTTTTCTCAAATGTTTTGGAGTTAGCTGGCTGTAGTTTCGTCTAGAATGGCCTCAGATGAGACAACTGGGCTACTTTCCATGTGGTCTTTCACCCTCCAGCATGCTAGCCTGGAATTTTTCAGGATGGTGCCAGGCTTCCCAGAGATAGATCAGAAACATGCAAGATGGTCACACTGTCACTTCTTTCAACTTCAATTAACCAAAGCAAGTCCCAAGAATAGTTCAGCTTCGAGGGGTGAGAGAGCAGACTCCACTTCTTGGCAGGAGGGGCTCCAAATATCCACAGCAAAGGGCCTGGACATAGCATGCTTAGAGAAGCGGGGCTGTTTTTGTCATGACCTGTCATTAAATGTTGATTTTTAAACTTTTTAAAAAAACTTTGGTTTTTAAATGTCTTTATTATAAAACAACATTTATCTTTTAGTTTTTAATCCAATCGGATAGCCTCTATATTTTGAAGCTAATTTTACATTGTTCCTGTTTTTGCAGTTCCCCATTTTTTATGATGTAATCAGATTGTTAGTTTCATTTTTTCTCTTATTTGAAAAGTGTTAATACAATTGTTCTTTTTGTGAGTGACTCCATTTGCCTTCCCTACTCTTTTAATTGCAAACATACTATTCTACTGCAATCTGTAAATGCGGTATCAGTCACAGTTGCATCATTTTCCCACCAAATACTATAATCCTTCACTCTGTCCTTAATCAAGAAAATCTTTAGAATAATTTTACTTCTTACTTTCTCCCCTTTCTTTCCTCCCCTGTCCAATGAGACATTTGAATTGTTTTTCTCCCTCTATGGTTTGGGATTTGTTGGTTTTTTCTTATAGAGGTGTTTCCATTTCCTTTTTACATTTTGATTTACATAAAAAATGATCATATCATATTAGTGTAGTTTAAGCTGCTACTTGTAGTTATGCAAATTGTGCATTGCGCAACTCTGCAAAGCACATTAACCTTACATTCATCCTAGGTATGCATAGCTATTTCAACACTATTCTTGAATTTGCTAGTAAAATGTCTTGAAAAAGAAGCACAAATTTGCTGTATGGATTAGGGTCAGTGTTGGGCAAAATGGGAGTCAAGTAATCAATGCAACCCACCTTAGGTGGTGTGTTTACCGCAGGACTCTTGGCCACACCAAATACTGAGATGTACTTGAAATCTGGGGAAAAACGATGTGTGGAATCATTCTCTGGGATAGTGGAAGAATGAACGGAGAGCTTGCAGGAGTAGCCCAAGTGAGATTAGGAATTACAAATTTAAAATGAGATCAGTCAGCACGGTCATGAATTTGTTTGTTTCTTTTCTTTCTCTTTCTTTCTTTCTTTCTTTTTCTTTCTTTCTTTCTTTCTTTCTTTCTTTCTTTCTTTCTTTCTTTCTTTTTCTTTCTTTTTCTCTTTCTCTTTCTTTCTTTTTCTTTCTTTCTTTCTTTCTTTCTTTCTTTCTTTCTTTCTTTCTTCTTTTTCTTTCTTTTCTTTCTTTCCTCTTTCCTTTTCTCTTTTCTTCTTTCCCCTCCCTCCCTCCCTCCCTTCCTTCTTTCCTTCTTTCCTTCCTTTCTTCTTTCTTCAGCCCTTTTTTAAGCTGCACTGGAGCAGGCCAGGAGTGAAACAAGAATTAGATTTAAGCAGGACCAGGATTTCCTAGGGGACAACAAAGAATTAAAGAGAAGCAAGCTACTTGAAGCTATATACAAGCATGTGATTATAATGAAGGGGCAACACCAAATTTATATGAAAATGGAAATGCATATAATTGATAAAAAGCAAATATATAAATATTTGAATAAAATACAGTTTGGGGAAAACATTTGCTGGAATTGGGTAGACTATATTGCCAAACCAGTAAAGATATATTTACTTTAATTGGATAAAGGTACCTGTGGGAAAGTTTGAGAAACTTTGCAAGAAGAAGCATTTTTCAAACTATTACTTTAGATGGATATTTAAAATATTCCTTACCACTCTATATCACCTTAATATAATTCAGACTGTATGATTTTTTTTAAGATTCTATTTATTTATTCATGAGAGACACACACACAGAGAGAGAGGCAGAGACACAGGCAGAAGGAGAAGCAGGTTCCACGCAGGGAGCCTAATGTGGGACTCGGTCCCAGGACTCCAGGATCATGCCCTGGGCCAAAGGCAGGTGCTAAACACTGAGCCACCCAGGGATCCCTAAGATTGTATGATTTTATCTCTGACCATTTTCAGTGGAATGTGTGAAAATATTTTGACCTAGTAAAAATTGTGGAATAGTTTCATAGCTATGAACTTTTATTCCAGAACATATATTATTAGTCAAGGTATTTAGCTGTTACTAACAAAAAAATCAGATGCTAATAAAAAACGACAACATTTTTCAGGTCTACATTTCAAAATAATGATTATACAGACAAGAAAAAAATAAGTTAAATTTAACTATCACTATTTTTAGTCTGTAAGTTGAAAATATATTAAATGTTTCCCTTGGAAAATTCTACATTTTTTACATAGATATATTTTTAACTTTGGAAATTACTTTATAAAATAAAATTTAAAATATTACCCGAATAATTCTTATACAGTAAATAAGTTTTCAACATATTCTGAATTAGTTTTAATTAAACAGAGTTTTATACTACAGACTTACTCTATGACTACTTGTCTTGGGCTTATATTCTTTTTTTATCATCTAACATAAGGAAAGGTTGTCTGAACAAAATAATCTAGTCTTCATTGCACTAAGAAGGTATTTTTTTAAGTTTTCTCAAACACAGTGTATTTACTAGAGCTGATTTCTACAAATGACTTATCAATTTAAAATACTGACAAATTTAGAAAAATAATTATGAATCCTGGAGAAATGTTTAGGAAACATGACTGTTTTATGGTCATTAATCAATTTTTATAATTAATGCATCACTAATATTTAAATAGGTCCATGTTAAGTAATTTAATCCTGGATCACACTACTGACTTAATAAATTACACATTGATACTTGATATAGGACCATAATTTATTCCTATGAAAAGTGTTGAAAATGAGATTAGTAGATAAATGATGCAATATATCTTTCTTTAATTTGAAAAGTTGTCTTTTTGCCATTTAGGGACTTCATACAATAGCCAGATTTCTTTTATATTTTTTTATTTAAAAATGATATTTTTAAATTCCAAAGAAAATAAAATTATTAAATAGTGTTTCAGTATTTAATAACCATTTTCCAAACATATACACTTAAACAGGTGCATTCACTATATTCTATAAAAATATCATATTCATAGGTAAGATTCTTCCCACATGCTAACGTTCCAAGTTATCTTTCTTATAACTTTGGAGAAGAAAAATGGCTTGTGTTTAATTTTGGCAAACTTTACTTTTTTTTTCTTTTTTTAAAGATTTTATTTATTTATTTATGAGAGACACAGAGAGAAAGAGAGAGGCAGAAACACAGGCAGAGGGAGAAGCAGGCCCCAGACAGGGAGCCCAAGGCAGGACTCGATCCCAGGACCCTGCGGTCACCACCTGAGCCAAAAGCAGATGCTCAACCGCTGCGCCACCCAGGCATCCCAAACTTTACTTTTTAGGTTATATTTTATTGCACTTTTTGCCATTCAACCAGGGGAAAAAAAAGTTAAAATGGACAAGAAGTACAGTTGAAGCTTAACATGCATACATATATATGTATACGTAGATGTATGCTTTGGTAGTGGTATAATTGTCAACGTAACTAGAATGATAAATTAGTAAGATACTTGCAGAAAATAATAAAACAGATTTTCTCACTATACTGTTTGTTATTAACTCTCTAAGCATACTAAATACAGAGCCAGAGAAGACCATAGCCTCATTTCATAGCCATTACTCATTCTGAATGTCAACTCTTAGACAACCCTAGAAGGTCATGACTCCCAGCCTAACTCTGGACACTCTAATTATATTTGGATTGTGTACCTGCCCCAACTTAGCTACTCTATTATAACAACAATGACAGTAACAACAATGACAACCACAATAACAATAATCAATAAATACGATATATGTTCAGAATTGCATCTGATGCTTACAACATTCTTATGACAAAATGTCCATTGTTTTACATGTTTTACAGATAAAGAAATTTGGGTTAGATGGTTTCAATAACCAAGCATCCAAGGTGCTCAGTAATTAACAGAGTAGTGTGGGGGGTTTGTGCTTAAATCTGTTTAATCAGAACTAATGTTCATGTTTTGACAAACACATTTCCTCTCCCTAGGATAGCCAGTGGCATGTGTGACCAACCGGCACAATGTGGTGAATAGGGAATATCTAGGCTAGATCTTCATTCTCAGGAATTTTAATTAAAAAAAAAAATGAAGGGATCCCTGGGTGGCGCAGTGGTTTGGCGCCTGCCTTTGGCCTAGGGCGCGATCCTGGAGACCCGGGATCGAATCCCACGTCGGGCTCCCGGTGCATGGAGCCTGCTTCTCCCTCTGCCTGTGTCTCTGCCTCTCTCTCTCTTTCTGTGACTATCATAAATAAATAAAAATTAAAAAAAAAATGAAGAGAGGACAGAACTGTTAGTGAATATAAGCTGAAAGATCATGAGATTGAAAGTCCAGAAGGATGGACCATGATGACTGTGAATCAGCAGAAGAAAGCAAGAGGCAGCTGAATCTGAGGAATAAAGACTAAGTAGAGGATAAAAATGCAGAATGATAGGCAAAAAGTGTAAAAGTCAGGGAAGAGTAGCGGAAGTTCAAAGAGAGCTAGAGAACATTCTAAAGAATTTTATTTCAAAGCGAACGGAAGGTTCCTGTTGTTTCTCATGGACCTAAACAATGATACCTTTGCGAAACACAGACCTTGGGCAAGCATAGACAGTTCCCATTCGAGGCCATACCTAGTGCAATGTCAAAAGGATTTTTTGGGGGAAGTAAAGAGAGCCAGTTCTGGCATCTTTCAAACTTCAGTGACTAGGAATATGCTGCTCCTGAAAAGGGAGTAGAAATGATGGTCAGGAATAAATGGTAGATGTCTACTATGAGGATTTAGTATGAAGTAAAGTACTTTAGGCACGTATGACAGTGCACTGAACTAACCTGGCACATAAGAATATACGCCAGATTATATATTATAGTATCTTGAACTAACCCAAAGAATTGGATTCTCAAATCAGATTTACAAAAATCCAGAGATCTTACTGAGCAACCAACTCTAACAATAATTTCAGGGATACAGGCAGTTAAGCTTGAAGCATGGAGTCATCCGAGAAATTGAGAGTTTTTCCTTTCTACGTCAGTACATGCTCCATGGCTCAGAACTTGTAAATCATCCAGGTGAGGTACTCCTGTCATTACCGCACACAGCAGGAATTGTTTAGTTCTTTTTTTTTTTTTTTTAACACAAACTAGATGGCATTTTTCCAGGGAGCTATAACTTATGAATACATAAATTCTAGGTTTATTTACTATAAGCAATGGACGGCCACAGATCTTTTGATTAAGGATGTTCCTTCATCAGAATCCTCATTTCTGTAAATAATAAGTAGTCTAGTTAACCCAGAGGTTCAGTGATCATGTTAAAAAGAAGATAAATCAGATCACCTGCTATTATGGGCTGATGTTTGTGCCCCCCACTCCCTAGTTCACATATCAAATCCCTAACTCCCAATGTGATAGCATTTAAAGGTGGCACCTTTGAGAGTCAAATAGGTGTAGATGAGTTTATGGGGTTGGGGCTCCTATCAAGGGATTAGTGTCCTGCTAAGAAGAGGAAGAGAGGTCAGATTTTTCTCTCACTTCCCACTGCTTTTCTAAGTGTAGTTTAATGGAGTGTGAACTCCTATGTACTGGAATGGAAGGAGATCGACATAAATACTTGGTATATGCTAGCATAGAATCGGATGGGATAGAAAATATTGTACCTTTTAAGACTGACCAAAATTTTGGGAACTTTTTACTTCGGAGGTGTGTGTACGTGTGTGGTATGCGTACAAGGTTGCCCTGTAAAATGCATTCGGTTACAATTCAAAACGTTTAAACGCTGGTGCTGGTTTGCTACTGTGTTATTCTGTGTTAATCAAACTTAAGCTGCATTTAAATCTTTTGGCTCTATGTGTAGTTATCATTATTGGACACTACCCCTTGGCATTGTTATCAACTAGCCCCGGGGTGTATTCTAAGGTCCAAACAAGACTCAAAAGCACCTTTTCTTCCTTGGTGCAGACCAACAGCAACACAACCTACATTGTTTGCCTTTATTTAATCTCCGTGATTTAGGCCCAGAGTTGTCCTTCACACGTGATTACCAAGAAATCACAAACTGCCCCTCCCTTCTTCCTCTTAAACCTGTTGTAAGTGCCAATAGTGCTAATTATGGATAGTAAATAAAATTATCAGAAAATTCATGGTAAAATACTTACAGTGCTTTCAAAACCACGATCCCTATTCGTACCATCCTTTGTGACAATAGAGTTAGCAATTTGGAATCTGCCTTGAGACCCACCATTACCCATCCTTCACCACAACTGGAGATCTGGTAATGGAAATAGAATTGAATATATAAACACTATTCTGTCTCAAGAAGGCAATTAGAGTTTCTAAGAACACTCAGAATGAGCGAAACTGAATTTCATGAATTTTCAGCTATGTCTACCCCCGGGCATTTCCTCATAGTGACGTTCATTTCTGAAGCAAACTAGGCCCTTGATGTTATTCTCTTACTATTTCATTAAAAATAAATGTACTTGCATAAGAATAAAAAAAGTCTCCTAATTCTGTAAACTCAGAAATGGGAAAAATACAGTGCATATGTTTCCCTGGAAGGCCAGAGATTGCAGTGAAAAATTCAAGTAAATATTTGATTTTGATCTCAACCTCATCCTTTGTAAATCAATCTGATACCTGTGGTTTAGATTCGATAGTTTAGTAACTTCCTGGGGAACAGACCTATTGATATACTTAGATAAGTGGAAAAACATGATTATTCTGATGTTCCAAATGTTCTGTGACTGTGATTAATGTTGGAAACTAAGTGTTTGACTTTTTATTTTTAATCAACTTTTTAGAAGTTTATTTTACTTGTAATGAAATGTTTTATTTTAAGGGTACTGTTGATGAATGTAATCAAATGCATACGCCCTTGAGAGCAGCACTACCACAATCAGGATATAATACATTTTCATCACCCTGAAAGTTCTTAAAGTTCTCTCATGTCTTTTATAATTAATCGCCCTCACCTCTGGCTCAAGGTCACCACTGATCTGCTTTCTAAGAGTTTAGATTAGTTTAGTTCTTCTGTATTTTCCTACTGTGGGAATCATAGGACCCTTTTGTGTTGATCTCTTTTATTTAGTATGTTTTTGAGATTCATCTTACGTTGTTGAAGGTAGCCAGTGGCCTGTTCCTCCTTTTGACTGCTGACTGTGTTCAGTTGTGTGGATTAGCCATCATTAGTTTGCTGCATCCACTTACTTGTTGAGGGGCAATTTCATGTTTCCAATTTGGAGTTTTGTGAATATTTAATCAGATATTTTTGCAAGCACACAGATTTTGTATCTTTCAGGTAAATACTTAGCAGTTGTTAAATTTATAGGAAATTGCCAAAATATTTTCCAAAGTGTGTGCTCTATTTTACTTTTTTTTTTTTTTTTTACCAACAAATATTGAGTATTCCAGCTGTTCAATAGCCTCATGGATACCTTATGTTGCTGTTTGTTTAATTCTTATCATTCTAGTTGATGGGCCTTGCTATCTCATTAGGGATTTGATTTGCATTTCATTGAATACTAGTGATGTTAAGCACTTATTCATGTCTCATTGGTCATTTATCTATCTTCTTTTGTTAAGTGTTTATTCATATTACTATCCTATCTTTGAATTGAATTATCTTATTGAAAATTATTTATATGTCTTATGTACATATTCTCTGTCATATTCTCAGCATGTAACTTGATTTTTATTTTTTAAACATCTTTGGAAGATTAGACGTTTTTAACTTTGATGAGGTCCAGTTTATCATTTTTTATTTTATGATTTGTGATTTTAGAGACTCACCAAAGACTTTAGACTTTTGTCTAACCCAGAGTTGCAAAGATTTCCTCCAACGTTGCCTGCTGGGAGTTTTAAACTCTGCATTGAGAAAGCATATTGTTGCCATTTTTCCAGCATTTGCTGACTTCATGTCTCTGTGTCACATTTTGGTAATTATTGCAATATTCAAATTTTTTATTATTATTATGTTTGTTACAGTGATTTGTGGTCAATGATTACAACTTACTGAAAGCTCAGGTCATGGTTAAGATTTTTTAGCAATAGGGATCCCTGGGTGGCGCAGCAGTTTACCGCCTGCCTTTGGCCCAGGGCACGATCCTGGAGACCCGGGATCGAATCCCACGTCGGGCTCCCGGTGCATGGAGCCTGCTTCTCCCTCTGCCTGTGTCTCTGCCTCTCTCTCTCTCTCTCTGTGTGACTATCATAAATAAATAAATTAATTAAAAAGAAAAGAAGATTTTTTAGCAATAAAGTATTTTTAATTAAGGTATGTATTTTTTTAATAGACATAATGCTATTGCACACTTAATAGACTATAATATAGTGTAATCATAGCTTTTATATGCACTGGGAAACCAGAAGGTTCATTTGACACACTTTATCACAATAGTTACTTTTTTGGAGTGATCTGGAACCAAACCTGCAATATCTCTGGGATATGCCTATATATGCTTTTAATTTCTTTTTTTTTTAACTTTATTATATTGGCTAGAGGTTCTAGTATAATCCTGATTAGAATGGTGAGAATAAAAGTCCTTGATTTGTGCCGACTTTAGGAGATTTGAGCACTACTATTAACATATTGAAGATTATTGATATTTATAGAATACAGCATCCAATAACTGAAGCATTCATATTGTTTTTAATTGTACTTGAAAATATCTGGGCCAAAACACAGATCTCAATATATTTCAAAATACTGCAATAATATAGACTATATTTTCTCCTAATATAATCAAACAAGAAATAATTTTAAAAAACTAGGAAATCAACAACTATTTAATAGTTAGGAAAAACAACTTGACCAAATTCAAACCCATTCATAATAAAAATTGCAGTAAAAGCAAGAAAGTAAAAACAACTGAAAGTAGAAACAAGATCAAAGAGCCTATTAAGAAATTGAAAACACAAGCCTCAGGTTTGAATAAAATATTTGCAATACATGTATCTGAAAAGGGGCTAATCTCAGAATGTATAACGAATCCTACAAATCAATAATTAGACTCAAACATACCAACTAAAATATCAGGAACATATCACACACACAAACAGACTTCACAAAGATTTCTGAATGCTAACCATATGACGAGATATTTGGCTTCGTTAGTCATCAGCTAAATGTGTAAGAAGAATGACCATGTTGAATACTGATGGGGATGTGGAACAATGGGAACTTTCACCCATTGTTGTGAGAGTGTGAAACAATCCAATCGTTTGAATAATTTCCAAAATAAAATACACACCTACCCTATGCCCTAGTAATCCTAGTAATTCCACTTCTAAGTGTTTACGCAAGAGGAAGATACACATTAACGATTTGTGAACTAGCATGTTGGTAACCCCAAGGGAGAAACAACCCAAACCAAAGGTTTATCAATAAACAAACTATGCTATATCCCTCCCATGGAGTACCACCTAGCAATAACAGGAAATATGCGTGATGTGATATGATAGCACTATCATCCCCCTTGTTTTACGTTGACCTAAAGAAGCCAAACAAGAGAAAACACATGCTGGGGGACTACATACAGCTCTATACTGTTCAAGAGCATAAAATCCTAATCTGTAATGATAGAAATCATAAGACCGGTTGCCTGGTTTGGGAAACTGAATGGAAAGGGGCACAGGAAACGCTGCAGTGAGAGGCAAGTTTTTTGTTTGTTTGTTTGTTTGTTTTTTTATCTTGAGCTGATTAATTCTTCCACAGGACATTTATTTATAAATATTCATTGATATGTATCGTTAAGGTTTGTGCACTTTCTTGTATGTAGTAACTCCGGTCTATTAATGCTCCTGCGGCCTTACACAGTCGAGCCTCACTTTATCCTTGTACAATCCATCTCCTAATACTTACCTGCACATGTATTACATCTCGTACATACCTTCACACTCTCCTTTGAATGTTTTGTGTCCTCCAACCTCAGTTTTCCTTTACTATTTACTCCTTACTTTTTTTTTTTTTTTTTTAAGATATCCACTTGGATGGCTCTCATGTGTCCTCCAGGTCTTTGCACAAATACCACCTTCTCAGTGAGGACTCCCATGACAGTGCTTGGAAATTGCAACCTCTCCCTTCCTTTATTCTCCATTTCTCCTTTATTTTCCTCCAAAGCACTTATCAAACTCTGACATTTCATAATTTTTCATGAGACCCAGGAATGTTTTGTTTTTCTGTTCACTGCTGTTTCTCCCGTGCCTAGACTAGTGCCTGCCACATGTTTGAATTTGATTATTACTTCTGAATCAATGAATTTACATTGCAGGCTTCCTTCAACTGTGGAGGTAAACTGCCATGCCTTAAGATGAGGAGATCAAACTCCACTACTGTTCCCTGGGGCTGTCAACAGTTTGTGGCCCAAAGGCTTGGTCTCAATTGACAGGCAGGATTCTGGCCCCAGTACTCCAGGGAGTCAGCCAGCATCTGCCGGGTGAATGCTTATCTTCCCAGAGCCACTTCTATGTGCTGTTTTTCTCTGGAGAAGAAAACTACTTTTCCTGGAGGATCCATGCCTATGTCTCTATAGCATGTAATCAGAAGTTGACAAGGATTAGGGCACCTGGGTGGCTCAGTTTGTTAAGCTTCTTACTCAGGTCATGATGATCTCAGGTCATCATCTCAGGGTCCTGAGATCCAGCCCAGTTGGGCTCCACGCTGAAGTGACAAGGATTATTGACAATAACTCTTCTGTCCACTTCCTTCAAGCATCCCAACCTATTTTCTCTTTCTTTGAAATACTTGAACTATCTGGTTTCTGTGCCTCTTTGGGGTGCTGCCGCAGGGCACATAGAGTGATTCCATGCCTAAGCTTTCCTCTTTTATAGTCTTAGATATAGTATTTTCTGCAAGTTTCCTAATTTAGAAATTTTTCTTTGTGATCTATTTTCTAAAAATTGTTGGCAGCAGCGCTACCTTCCTTTTATGTGTTGTGTTTACTGTGTTTTCCCTTTATCATGATTTCACTGGAGTCTCAGATGGAACCGATGATAACCAGGTGTGCTCAATCCATCATTCTCACATGAGAATTCTTTGTTATATTTTTTAATCAGTCAGAACCCAGGCCCAGGCTAATCCTTCACATCTAGGCAGTCTAGCCAATACCTGACGTCACGTCCTTTCCTCTCCTATTATCAGAAGAATGATTTTGTCTTATGCTCAAACTAGAGTATATGAAGGAAGTTGTTATTTTGAGGTGACTGTTCAGTGTCATGCAAGAATTAGACAAATTTATTTTAGAACAATGGACTCCAGGTACTAAAACTCCTCATGCTCCCAGACCTGCAGAGTTTGGGTATTAACTCAATTGGTTTGATAGTAGGGTATGGACCTCTGATCTCTTGCATGCCCAGACTGCAGAGTATCAGCGATCTGAACTTGGGATAAACGTATAGGTATGGATGGTAAGGAGTTCTTGAATGTATCGAGAATCTGATGAGAAGTCCTTCCTACAATTGTAGTTGAATATCCTCATTTTGACCAAATCCTGTTTTGATAAACCAAATGAAATCTTGTTTTCCTTAGTGGCAAGAATTGGCTTATTTTTGTACTGAGCAAATACACAAAAGAGGGATAAATCGGCCTGTGACATCTGAGAGGGGAGACTATGTCTTACAATAGAAATCTTTCAAGTGGGCCGTGGACTTGCATAGACGTTGTTGAACGGAGGATCAGATTATTCGAACAGGACATTCTTAGGAATAGAGAGATCTCCAACCCTTGTCAAATGCTAGCATCGGAGGTATCCCTGCAAGTACAGAGAGACCATTAAAAACGTTTTTTACAGTAAGTCCTAGGGACTGTTTTTGTATCTGTGTTGCTAATGTGCCGTTCATTTTGTTACCTTTGACCTGAAAATAAGTAAACTCGATTTCAAATTCTGACTTCATTCCTTATTAGCCTATGACCACGGACAGTTTCCATAAACATGCGAAACTTCAATTATCTGATGCGTAAGATCATGGGGCATTATTTCAAGGGTATATGGTAAGTTTTTAAGTTACATAAGTAATGTAGAACCCCAATTTGTCACAAAATAAGTGTTTGCAAGTTATAATAACATCATCATTATAATTTCAATAGTGCATCTCATTGTATGGATGTAATTATACTCCTGCTGTGTTAGGTATCCTGGTCTCAAGGAGAAAAGAAGTTATTTATCTATCCCCCAATTTTTCTTCCAGGTCAGTAGCTAAAGAAAATTCCTATTTTATCTCTTCAAAGGAGCAAACCACTTTCAAGTAGCTTATGACTCTGGGAGTGTATCTATTTTTTTTTTTTCTATACATTGTGATTTCCTTTACTTTTCAAGTATCTTTAGGAGGCAAAAAATGAGGTTCATATTTCTAGTATGAGTGAATCGACAGGAACAAAGCATTTAGCAAAATAGCATAAAAGGCAAGTTAGCAACAGCTCAGCAGGAGAAAGAGATCAATGCCCCAAACCATCGTGTAATATTTTCTGAGCGATTGACAAACTACTCCCTCTCTGCCTGCCCTGAGAAATCTTGGCATATGTGTAAAAATCAGCTATACGATGGCAGATGAGTAAGGAATTGCCAGTTGTGTTTGTACCCTGGGCTGTTTGCATTCATACACCTGCAGCGGCCATCCCCTAAGAGTGTCCTTTCAGAGCAACAGGGAACAAACATGGACAGACCATCCCCAAGCCACACACCAAACTGTGGAAGTAAAATCTTCTTCTTTTTCATAGAATAAAGAAGCGGATTGATTAAAAGAAAGTCACAGTAGCGTATTTGCCAATATGGAATCCCTGCTTTTACAGAGACTAATTCCCTGCAGTCCCAGTCCCCAAATACTCAATTAAACATGCAAACACTCAGAACTAAAAGAAAAAAAACAAAAAAAAACAAAAAAACAAAACAACAACAAAAAAAAAAACAAGAAACCAAGAACATAATCTTCAGCACGTGTAAAATAGTCCCAACAGTGGTTTAAGTTTTACAAAGACACCCACGAATTGTGACTTTAAAAAGTCATTGCAGGAACGCAAAGGCCTAAAAACTCTTAAAAATGCAAAGTTCTTTTTGGATTTAACAGGCTTGAATTTTTAGCAGCCTCGCGTTTACAGAGCTGAGCAGAAATGACTGAGTTCCCATGTAGTCCCTCACTTCTCCCCATTCCATTCCCCCTCTTCTGAGCATCTTGCATTAGTGTAGTATGACTGTTACAACTCATGAGGCCACGTTGCTGTGTTATTATTAACGGAAGTGTGTAGTTTCCCTACAGGTTCACTGCGTCATACATTTTATATACATTTGATGCATTTTTGAAGAATATATAATGATGTATCTTAGCTCACGCAGGCTGCTGTAGATCAGGTGGCTTACACACCATAGAAACTTTCGCCCCACAGTTCAGTTCTAGAGGTTGAGAAGCCCCAGATCAAGGTGCTGGTACATTTGTGTCTGGGGAAGACCCACTTCCTAATACACAGGTGGGTGCTTTCTCCCTATAATCTCACCTGGCCAAAGGGGTAAGGGAGCTTTCTAGGATTTTTTATTTATAAAGGCACTAATTCCATTCATGACCCTCAAGCCCTAATCACCTCCCAAAGGCTCCACCTCCAAATACCTTAGAAATGAAGTTTCACTATATGAATTTGGGGGGAACACAAACCTTCAGGGTAAAGCAGCATGTGTGCGCCATTACAGCATCATATGAAATAGTTTCAGTGCCCTAAAAATCTTCCGTGTTCCAACCTATTCTTTTTCCCATTCCTCCCCATTGACCAGAACCTCTGGAATCACTGGTCTTTTTACGGTCTCTGTAGTTTCGCCCCCTCCAGAATATCTAGTAGGAATTTTATGGGATATAGCCTCTTCAGACTGGCGTCTCTCCCTTAGCATCATGCCTTGAAGGTTCCGTTATGGCTTTTCATTGCTTAGGAGTTCATTTATTTTTATTTATGAATAAAATATTCATCATTCAGTATTTCATCATATGGAGGCACCACAGTTTGTTCCTCTGTTCACCTACTGAGGGACATGTTAATTGCTTCCCATTTGGGCAATTATGAATGAAGTTTCTATAAACATTCATGTGGAGGTCTCTGTGGAGGAATCAGCTTTCAATTCATTTGGGTAAATACCAAGGAGTGCAACTTCTGGATCATATGGTGGGGGTATTTTTCATTTATCAGGAAGCTGCCAGGCTGTCTTCCAAAGTGTCTCTACCACTTTGCATTCCCACCAGCAATGAATGAAAGTCCCTGTTGCTCTGCATCCTCACTAGCATTTGATACTGTCTGTACTTCAGATTTGGACCAGTCTAATAAGGATGTAATGAAAATCCATTGTTTTAATTTGCTATTCCTAATAACATGATATTGATCTTTTTTTTTTCCAGATGCCTATTTCCCATCTGTGTATTCCCTTTGGTGAGGTGTCCATTCAGAACTTTTACCCATTTTAAAATTGAGTTTTTTGCTTTCTTATTGTTGTGCTCTCTAAGAGTTCTTTGTGTATTTTGGAGACTAGTTTTCATTTTTTTTAAAAAAAATCAGGTATGAGTTTTGCAAATATTTTCTCTCTGTGGCTTGCCTTTTCATTCTCTGAACAATACCTTTCACAGAGGGTTTTTAATTTTTATAATATCTAGCCTTTCGAATTTTTCTTTCATGGATTATACTTGTGGTCTTGTATCTAAAGAGTAATTGCTACTCTCAGGTCCCCTAGATCGTCACCTCTGTTGTCTTCTGGTTTTATACTTTCCTGTTTTATATTTAGGTATATTATCCATTTGAGGTAATTTTTGTGAAAGGTGTAAGATCTTTGCCTAGATGATGATGATCACAATGATGATGATTTTTACATGTAGGTCACCAGTTGCTCCAGCACTATTGGACTCCCTTTACTTCTTTTCAAAAGATCAGTTGACTGACTATATTTGTGTGGTCTATTTCTGGGCTCTTTATTCTGTTCTATTTGTCTATTTTTTAACCAGTACTACACTGTCTTGATTACTGTAGCTTTATTGCAAGTATTTACTTTGTTTTTCTCCTTCGATATTATGTTAGTTATTCTGGATCTTTTGTAGAGATCAAGTTGGGAAGAACTGACATCTTAGAAATATTGAGTCTTCCTATCCATGTATGAGGTGTATCTCTCCATTTATTTAGTTCTTTGATTTCTTTCATCAGAGTTTTGGGGTTTTCCTCATCTAGGTCTTATACATATTTTCTTAGATTTATACCTAAATATTTAATTTTGGGGTGCTGATGTAAATGATACTGTGTTTTAAAGTTCTATTTCTAAGTATTGCTTGCATGTAATAAAACAGGTGATTTTTGCATGTTAATCTTGTAGCCTGCAACTCTAATTGTTTATCAGTTATTGACGACTTATTGTTGACTCTGATTTCCTATACGGATAATTGGGAAATCCCTCTCTGCCTTCCCTGTTTACCTTTTATTTACATTTCTCTCTTATTACATTAATTAAGATTTTCAGTACAATTTTGAATTAGAGTGGTGAGACGGAATGTCTTTGCCTTGTTCCACATCTTAGTGAGAAAGTATCTAATTTCTCACTATGAAGAATAATGTTAGCTGTAGGTTTTTTTGTATGTGTGCATTTCAGTAGATTGTGTCTTTCAAAGAGTTGGTCCATTAATCTAGGTTACCAAATTCATGAACATGGAATTGTTTCTGATATTTCTTTATTATCTTTTTAATGTCTATTTATTATCCTGTAATGTATTTTTAATAAAATAATACAAATTTTAGTTAAAGTGGAATTTCTAGCCTCTTATTCTGAGTGTATAAAGAATTTGGCTTTTTATAAATTCATGTGTTGTGAGATGCACAGAGCCTAGGTTACTGTTGTCATGGGACGAATGAATTGGTACAGGCACAGACTTTGAGTTTTGAAGCATACCAGTACTTTATATATTCAAACATAAAATTAAATAAACGTTATAGAAGTAAACGTTAAAAATTGAGTGCAAGGGCACACACAAGAACATAACTCTACATGAAATTAATAAACATGATCAAACAAAAATTTTTCAAGGAAATTTTGAATGCATTCCTCTGGTTGTATATACTTATTGATATACAATTTGAAATCAAAAAGAACTTCAATCAAAGTCATCTTGAATTTTGCTCAGTAAGTTTTCTTTCTGAGATAGTAATCTTTTTGGATATTTATTTGGTGTTTTTCATCAATCTGGGGAAGTTTTTAGCCATTAGAATTTCAAATATTTTGGGCAGCCTGGGTGGCTCAGCGGTTTAGCACCGCCTTCAGCCCAGGGCCTGATCCTAGAGACCCAGGATCGAGTCCCTCGTCGGGCTCCCTGCATGGAGCCTGCTTCTCCCTCCTCCTGTGTCTCTGCCTCTCTCCCCCCCCCCTCTCTCTCTCTGTCTCTCATTAATAAATAAATAAAATCCTTTAAAAAAAGAATTTCAGATATTTTCCCCCAGAACTTATCTTCTAACTGAAAGTTTGTACTCTTTGACCATCAGCTTCCTACTTCCCCTTCTTCTAGTCCTTGGCAACCACCATTCTACTCTCTGCCTGTTTGTGTTTGTTTTAGATTTCACATGTAAGTGAGATCGTACAGTATTTGTCTTTCCACATCTGGCTTATTTCATTTAGCATAATATCCTCCAGCTTCATCCATGATTTTGCAAGTGGCAGGATTTCTTTCTCATGACTGGATAATATTCCACTCTATAAATATCACATTTTCTTTATCCATTTATGCATCACTAGACATATTGTTTTTTATATGATAGCAATTGTAAATAGCACTTCAATGAATATATGAATGCAAATATCTGTTGAAGATATTTTTAAATTTTTGATTATATTTTGAGGAGTTTTTCATAATGTATATACCAATTTACATATGCCAGCAGTTCACAAAGGTTTCCTTTTCTCCAAATTCTTGTGAACACATACCTCTTATCTTTTTGATAACTATTCTAGCAGGTGTGAGAATCTCATTCTAGTTTTCATTTGCATTTTGCTGATGATGTCTTTCCTTGATTTCTATTCTGTAATTTCTGTATATGCCTATTGAATGCGATTGGATTTGGACATCATAATGACAGACTGCAGAGTTTCTGGATTGTGTTATGATCTGCTAAAGAGTGATTTGTCTTTAATCCAGCTTGGCCATCTGAAACTACAAACTCTGACTTCCTTTCAGTTATCAGCAGCTAAATCACACTGATAGTTCTTTGATATTCTAACTCCTGCTTTTTACCAGGCTCACGAAGACCTCCAACAAAGAAGAATAGTTGAGGTTCTAGTTAATGAATTTGAGGTACTATTTAATTAAGGTACTGATTAATCTATCATGACCAGAGGAAAATATCTCAGAGATTATTTTATCAGACTTATCTCCTTATGTTTTTGCCACAAGCATAAATTACTTTTCTCAGCTTCACTTGCATTTTGGTACGGCTATCTGATTGATTTATAGTTAATGGGGTATGAATAGAAATGATGTGTGCTATTTCCATCACATCCTATAACAACCTTCCTTTTCTAATTTCCCCATTATTTTCTCAGGTTATGACTGAGTGCATGGAACTGAGAGCCTGGAGGTGAATATAGCCAGAGGGGTGGAAGTATCCTGAGAAGTGTCCAAATAGAATGCTTTCATCAACCAGGAGTACCCACATTGGATTATTAGGTGAATAAGTATTAAAATCTTATTAAGTTAAACCATAGAAATTAAAGGATTAACTTCTCTTAGCCCTTAGCAGCACTTTGAAACTAGAATTAATACACATATTAATTCTGGATAAAATATGTCAAAGTAAGTACGAAAGTAAAAAAAAAAAAAAAAGGAAAAATGGAGAATGATAAAGGTACTTTTTAAGGCAGACACTAAAAGACAGCAAAGTAGTAGAATAAGGGTTTTTGCATAACATGTTTCTTGTTTTCTTCAAAATATCAGTAACGATTAGAAATTGTTTTAAATATTTTTCTCTATCCAACCATGGAGTAATTTCTAGGGATTCATAAAGTTATTGTTACAAAGGGAGTACTAGAATACAATAAATAAACCAATAAATGGTGAGTTTTACTAAGTCATATTTACTTTAATATTTCTTGAATGTAAATCCTTCTAGGTATATACAATATCATGGTTTATTTTTTCCTCTCTTAATCTCTTAGTACTTCTAACCTAGGTTTCTGAATAGTTTCCACCTCCTACACCTGCTTAGAGTGATAGTCCTAAAGCTCAACGTTCATAGAACTACTCTCCTATTTAACCTTCGATGAATCATCATTGTCTATAACTTTGAGTCCAAGTTTCATGTCTAAGCATAAAAGGTTCAATTTCTTTCCTGTTCATTCTTACTTCTCTCTGGAAGTTCGTGTCCTGACATTGTTTGCTCTAGGCACAGTAAGCTATTTTCAGATAGTATCTGAATATTCTTACCACTTAATGCACGTCCTGTGTTTCTTTACTTTGCCTTTAAAGTATCACTTCATACCTCACTTGTATTAAGAGGCACACCTGTTAAATATGGTTCATAGAGCCAGGAAATGCAAGTTATACTTATAAATAAGGAATGAAAAGCAAAAATGTTAAGTTTGCCTAAATCATAAAGCTTATAAGGACCATGATTAACTTAGATCAGATCAAAAAAAAAAAAAAAAAAAAAAAAAAAAAAAAAAAACTTAGATCAGATCACAAGTCTTATTGTCACTCTAGCATGGAAAAAATAAGACATTATATGAAATCTTTGGTTCTTTGTCATTGATTTGTGAAACTATTTCTTTACAAATATTTTATGCAAATACTTTTTGCAAATATTTCTAAATTAATCTGTCTCAGAATCCTATAAAATGGAGCCATACAATACCTACATTAGAGTTGTTGCAAAGGTTAGGTGAAAAAATTATTAATCAGAAATTGTTCTGACTCCAAGAGGCTATATGTGTAAGGGAGCAGAAATCCCTTTCACAAACCTTTATACATATCAAAAGATTTCAAAACTGCTATTTGATTTTTAAGAAAGAAGACTATAAGTATTATTTACTGAGCCCATGCCATATGCCCTGAAGTCAGTTGGTTAAATTTAATTATCACAACAACGCTTTGAGAAAACTATCATCATTTCCACTGTTGCATAAGATGTGAAGAAGTGCCCAGAATCTCCCCATCTGCTTGAAGTGCTGTCCAGAACTAAACCCTGCAGCTGCCAGACCCCTTAGGGCACTGCCTCAGCTGAAGAGAGTTGCCTCCTCTAAGGTTGCAAGCCCTTCCCTGCTCACATCAAAGGACATCAGTTAGGAGTTATCAACAGCCGTACCTCTCAACCCAACTCCCACAACTATAAAGCATCACTCTATGCTCAGAACCCACCATAGTGTCAGCTGAGGTGTCTGTTGATATTATTTCACAGCCGAATTCCTCTTTCTGCCTGCTGATGCTTCCTTTCCTTCTCTTTCACACATATTGATGCCAAGAACACTCCCTAATAAACCACCTTCATGCTTATGGCTGTCTTGGAGTCTGCTCTGCAACACCATGACTCAGATGAGAAAAGAGAAAATGTCCTAGGAGCTACAGAATTTTTCACATGTTCTCCAAAACCAAACATCCTAGTGGTGTGCATTTCATTTGCCCTTTCCAATGGTAGCTCTGGGGAAGTTCCCAGTCACCGTCATGCAGTAGCTAACAAATTCTGAATATATCATGTGATTCACCACTTAGGGAATTTAAACCCGTGTGTATACTCTGTAATTTTTGACACATGATCACTCGTGTGCATCATCATTCACCAGTTTAAGGTTGGATGCTGTCCTGTACCCAAATTTAGGTCACAATCCATCACTGAGCCATATTTTTTTTTTCCTCTATGCTCTAGGGACTAGGAAAGAATTCATAGAGACAGGACTGGAAGACTATCAACTATATTTAAAGATATCCTTGTTCAACACCTGTTTCATTCTTAAACATCGTCCTCCTTTTTTGTTTGTTTGTTTGTTCTGTCATTTTTCCCCCTCTTTCTTTGGTTTCCTTTTATTCCTACCCCTGTGACCATCTGGACACAGAAGTTTGATTGACTTTTTTAGTGGATCTAGAGCTCCTTTTGTTATAAAATCCCTTTGGTCATTTGCTGCTTATTCCCACCCCCATTGTCTAATGTTTAGCAATATCTCATCAATATAAGGCCAATAAATATAATTTGATGTGTGTATGGACAGTTTCTGTGGTAATAGAATATTACTCATAAAAGATATTCAAAGGATCAGCCTAAGTTAAATGCAGATAAGAGTGTTCATTAGGGGCACAAAGACATTTTGTCCGGCTAGTATAATGTAATAAATGATAGAAAAATCTTCTAACCAGAGGTCTTCTTTATTCCCCATAAAAACATTCCTAAATTGTCCTTCAACCAGAACTAATGTATATAATAAAAATGCAGTGGCAATGAAGTTGGCAACTGTGTCTTAATGAATATGTGCTGGGGAAAAAATATGCTTAATTGACAGCCCTGGAAACACAAGCACCATTGCTCTAGGAAGAGATACAGCGTAAAATGTTCCTGTACAAGCTTCTCATATTGCGTCCCTCTGGACAGGCTGGTTTTTGACATAGGAAAAGGCAATTAAATCTGTTTAGCTTGTGCACGGCTGAGAACAAGGCATCTACTAAGTCCCCATAAAGACAGGTATTACGTTTGTTTTGTTTTGTTTTGTTTTTAAAAGCTTTTTAAATTTTTTTTTATTCTTTCTCAGCAGTGGAATCTCTGAACTGAGATATTGGTTTTCCTAAAAGTGTCACTCAACCAGAGAGTGTTTCTCAGTCTGCAGAAGATTCAAAGTACTCTTATTGATGAAATAAGTAAGAATACAGGGCAAGGGGTTTCACCCACTTAAATTGGCATAATAGTCTTAACCTCAACAATCACAAACTGATCCATTCTTCCCCAGAGATTCTTGTGACAAGTCATCTGGTTTACAATCGAGACAGGCAGATGGCTGCTAGAGTTCAAGACAAATTTTCATTTCTCTAGGAGATGGAAATAAAGCCAAGGGAGTAGGTGCTAAATGGAAGAATTATTCAGCACACTGACCAGGAAGAGGGTTTGGGAAGTTATTATGAAAGAATCATTGAAACTATCAGTGCATAGCAGTAGAAAAGGAAAGTAAACAGGATAATAGACGATGTTAGTAACAAGAAAGAAAAGAATGATCAGATATCATTCCTTTATACTGCACCTTTTCATCCTTTCCATAGTAATCTCATAGATCTGTGGTTTCTGTGTTGCAGACAAAAATTGCCATGGGGCAGGCAGGTAATACGATGTCCACCACCAAAATAATTATACTTTATATAGTTTTGAGAGGAAAGAGGTAGGTTTTCCTCGCAGATGGAGGTCAATTAGAAAAAGAGAATGACACTACCTAAGATTATTTATTGTGTCCATGTACTAGAAAACATATAGATACATGGAATGATAAAATATACTGATAAGGTTAAACATAATTATATCTAAAAAAGATCAATATAATATGCTGATTTTGGAGACAAAAAAGAAACTCAAAGAGATTAAATAGTTGGCAAGTTTACAGAGCTAGTAATTTTTATCAGCATATTTTGAGATTCTTTTTTTTGAACAATGACTTGTAAATGTTATCAACATATGCATTTCATAGATGAGGAAAATTGAATAGGTACCAAACTATTCTTTAAATTGCAGTAAGAATTTATGCTTTTTTATCCTTGGGAAAATGGCTGAGACATTAGAGAGAGAAGACAAAAGATTGTGAAGATTTGTCAATAAATTAGAAACACTGATCATTTATCCTGCCTTTTTTTATATACAACCTCCACCCCTGAGCATTTTAATAGCAGATGAGGGAAGTTTCTATTTATAGATGTTTTCCAGATAATAAACTGATGGAGGAATAAGAGAAAGAATATCATCACTTTGCTACCCTCATGAACTAAAGGATCTAGGCATTGGGCATCAATAAGTCCTAATGTTCCATTAGAAGAAACATTCAAGTGTCACACACCTTGTACTAGAGGGACACAAAACTCTGAAAATCATCTTACCATAAAATTTTAAACTTGAATTTGATCATACTCTATATTCAACTACCAGGAAATACCAAAGACAATAGAATTGCCTATGCTGTAGTATTACAATGAGCAAATCTAGTCTTTGGGAAACTCTACAGGAAAAAAAATGAAGCAATTTCTTCAATATATAACTTAACAGGAAAACCAAGAGAATGAAGAATATTAAATCTAAAGATTTAAAACATCTTAAAATTATAATTTACAGCATAGAGAATCTGGTCAATGATACCATAATAGTATTGTATGGTGACAGATGGTAACTAGGCCTGCGGTGGGGATCATTTTGTAATGTATAAAAATATTGAATCACTATGATGTGATCCTGAAAGTAACAGGATATTGACTATACCTCAATAAAAAGTCTTGAAATAAATTATATTTCCCTTATTTGTACTATAATTCAAACCAACTATATTTATCCATCCATACCCACCCCCACACACATATATGTGCATGTGTATGTATACTATAAATGTATGTACTCTGCATGTGTGGTCTGTGTGTGTAGTGTACAGATATATCTCCTATTTATCGTTAATCATCTATCATCATTTGTCACCTTTCTATCTGGAGGGTGAGAAAGAGAAAAGAGACAGAGAAAACATGAAGAATACACAAAGAGAAACATGGAATTTATGCATATTGGATTTGAAAAGGGGGCTGGCTATATAATGATAAAAAGGAATTATTCTTCCAGATTTTTAGGTGTGGTAATGGTGTTTTGATTATCTTTAAAGGTCTTTAGATAGATGATGATGATGATAGATGATAGATAGATGGATGATAGATAGATGATAGATAGATAGATAGATAGATAGATAGATGATAGAAGAATTTATGGATTGAATAATATGGTATGTGGGAGGTGGGGGAGTGAATGGGCCATGCAGTAGTTTTTATCTGAGGTTGGTTCTGTCTCACAGTAGACATATGACAAGATCTGGAAATATTTTTAATTGTCATGACTGGGATCAAGAGGTAGAGAGGCCAGGGATCCTATTAAACATGCTAAAATGCACGGGATAGTCTTCTCTTCTCCTACCCAGACATAAAGAATTGTTAAGTCCAAAATGTCAGTATCAGTAATGTTGAGAAACCACAGGTTACAGATAAACATTTTAGTTTACTTTTACATATACTTAAACTTTAATGAAAGAAAACATTAAAGTAAAATTAAAAGGACATGAGTTTTGGAGTATTTTTATTAGGTCAGATAATGATGATTAGAAGATGTTCAAATGTGACAAAATGATTACCCCTCAGGAGAGTTTAGTCACAGAAATGCTCCAGTTATGGAATCAATTTAAGATGATGTAGTAATCAAGCTGTAAAAATATCTTTATTTCCTGGAGAAAATTCAAGCCAAATATAAATGTACATATTAGACTAGAGAAATTTGGCTAAAATAGGAGAAGCAGGGAAACCAATGGTAAGTAAACCTAATAAATGAAAATCTGGAATTTAAAATGAGATATTTGAGGGAGTGATGATTCACTTAATAAAATGTGTCTTTAAAAGGGATTCACTGTACCATTTCTTTAAATAAAGCTCTCTACTGCATTGATTTGAATTGATTTACACATATTTGACTAAAACAAAAATCTTCTGGAACTTCCATGGAGTGTTAATAAAGTGTGACAAAAACACTAGGTTTAAAGTGTGCTTAGTTATGTGCTCAAAATGTTCCGTAAGAAAACACTTGGGTACCTATAAGAAAATTCTCTAGTTAGAAGCTGATTTATGGTTGATCCTATAGTCATGTGTTACTTTTATTTTATTTTTTTTTAATTTTTTTTTTATTTACTTATGATAGTCACAGAGAGAGGGAGAGAGAGAGGCAGAGACACAGGCAGAGGGAGAAGCAGGCTCCATGCACCAGGAGCCCGATGTGGGATTCGATCCCGGGTCTCTAGGATCGCGCCCTGGGCCAAAGGCAGGCGCTAAACCGCTGCGCCACCCAGGGATCCCCATGTGTTACTTTTAAAATGCAAAATGTAGTCAATTAAATTTCTACTGTATCAATTAAAGGCCCTGGAAAAGAGAGGTAGCCTAGAAAATTCAGTAAGACCAGAGCAGTAAGAAAAAAAAATCAACTTTTACATATTTGCTGATGTCCTAGGAAAGAAGCAGGTGTCATGAGTCACGTTTCTCTATTCTGTTCTGATAGAGAATGATATAGATGAGTAAAAAGGGGGGTTCCTATCTATTTTTCTAAAAGGAAAAGGCCCCTATTTTCCTAAAAGGAAAATTAGCATACTACTGTTTTTTAAGTTTTTTTTTTTTTTTTTAAAGGGTAGAGGGAGGTCACCATGCTAGTAATGACTATTAGGATTTCTTTGGTGAGACTTTGCTCCGATAAGACATAACTCAAGCAAAAGTAACAATAAACAAGTCCTTCGAACAGTATCTTGGGGTGCCATGCTATCAGTGAACTCAGCAAATGAAAATTATTTATCCATCTAAAACCAAGCAGTTCTATGTGTCAGGAACAGCTGATCTTTTCACAACTTATAGTGAAAGAGAGAGAAAATAAACCATTAAAAAATACTAAATGTGAGGGAATCAAACATTTTCTGAAGCTAGGAAGCCAGTAGGACAAATAAGCAGTAAAAGGGAATAGAAAGCAACTGACGATAATGATAGGATATTGAGTGATATTTCACTTATGAGAGGGAAGAGCCATATAAAGGAAGAACTTTCAAGCAGGTTGCAAGAGTGAAGCCTGAAGGAAGAGTTACCTTGGCATGCGCTAAAGAAGTAAAGAGGCCCATGTGTCCTGAGCACTGTGAGAGGAATGTGGAAAGCAATGAGTTGAGGAGTAGCTAGGGGCTTTGGATTTGTTCTAAGTATTATGGGAGCTATTGAAGTGTTGAGAGCAAGAGGGCAACATAATCTGATTTGAGTTTAAAAGGATCACTGACTGCTGTGTAGAGGATGTACTTTATTGAGGCAAGATTATGAGCTCAATGCAATGGTCCAAGGATGATGGGATGGTGCCCTGAATCAGTATAGTGGCAATAGTAGCACCAAGAAACAGTGATTCAGGATATTGCTTGAAGGTTAATACTTGAATATTTGCTTATGGATTGATTACTATGTTGAGAAGGAATGGAACAATTAAAGAAGATTGTTATATTTTAAGCCATACTACCTGAAGGAGCAGTAGATTTATTGAGGAAAACTGAGGAAGGAAAGGTTTAGATGAAGAGAAAAAAAAATTGTTTTTTGGGGGGGACTGATAAGGTGAGGGATGCCTTTTAGATATAAAGTGGAAATGTGGGAAAGCAATTAGAAATATGGGTATGCAGTTCAAGATAAAGGTCCAGGCCAGGGGTATAAATTTAGAAGTCATCAGCCGATGAATAGTACCTTTGAATGACTTAACCAAGGTATATGAGTGAAGAGGAAAGAAAAGAGAAAAAGCTGACAAAAATGGAATAATATTAGAAGGTTGTTGGCAGGGGGTAGGGGGCAGCAACTGTCAATGATACTGAACATAAATCCTTTTGAGGTGAAAATTAGGCCAGGAATGTGTGATGTACTAGAAATCAAGGGAAGAAAAAATTTTAAAAAGGAAGAAACAATTAATTCCATTACCTGCATCCGATATTTCCAGGTAAGATGTGGCGAGACCATCAGTGAAGACACAGGTCGTCATTGCAATAGCAGTTTTAATGGAATTTTGGGATTACCTGCATTTAGATTGAATTGAATTGGTTTCAAGACCCAATACAGTAAAAAGATAGAGAAAGGCGTGTTTCTTTTTCTAGAAAAATGTTTATGGCACATTGCAGATGCTGAAAAAGTAGAACTACACCAATGCACAAAATACAAAAAAAAAATGAAGAATAAAACAGGTTGATGAGCTTATAAAAAAGGAGTTTTTAAAAATAATGACGTGGGGAATCTTAAGAAAGAGGGGAATCTCACAGTTGCATTTTATTTCCTTGACGATGCTATCATTGAGGAAGATAAGTTTCATGGACACAGCTGTTAGTATGATAGTTACAGGCTCAGTGCCGAGTTTTCCAGTAACTTTGGGAGAATTCTTTAGGGAAACAATGATTACTTTAGTAGTACCCTTCTATTTAGAACACTTGCCATCAGAGAGGATCTACCACAGAGATATGGTATCATTTGCTATTTTTCTCTTGCAAGAGTAAGACAAAATATACCTCATCTCTAGAGCTTACTTGAAAACAGTACTAATTTTGGTGATTAATCCTTATTCCAGTTCAAAATAGGCCACATTTACATGTAGATATTAGAACGAATGATTCTCGGGTGTCTGCCTGCCCTGGCTTTAAGAGTTGGTATCTTCCTCCAACACTGTAAAGGACTGGACTTGTACACCCTATTCAAGGAAGAAATAAATCATTTAACCAGTCCTTTTATTTTATTACAGAGCCAGATGCCATGAGAGAGCGTGTGTGGATCTGAGTGGCCCAATGTATGATGTTCTCAGATTAAATTTGTTCCACAGTTAATTGATAAATAGCTCATCCCTGGACCCTGAACCACTTGCTACTGAGCAAGGAAAACCATGTTACCTCATCTGCCACCACTGCTGCCCATCTTTGTGGCAAAGTGGCCTCCAGGATGAAGGTTGGCTCCAACAAGGGGACCTTCAGCAGTGAAAGAACCCAGGCCACACATAAACAGATCTAAAGGGTCTCTGCCTCCCCACCACTCTGGACTTAGATAAAGGATCATATTGTAGGACATGAGACCTGGCTTCCTTGGCCGCTTTCTAAAGTGTCTAGTTGACACAACCTGGAAGCTTGTGGAAGAATTAATATGCCTGCAGTTGACTGTGAGGGCCACAGAGTAAAAAGGGGACAAAATCAAGAAGCCTGAAGATAAATTCTTCTCCTTTCTTTCTCTAGGCAACTGTTGCAAGGCCCCGAGGCCCTAAACAACCTTGCCTACACATTCTAAATGACTGCGTCATGCCTATGCTTTCTAGTGGAACTTCGGATAATTCGGAAATATATACCCATTATTTGATTTATCTTATTCTCTTCTCTCACCCTTGCTGCCCTGGGATTGTACCTCACCATAGGTTCTCAGCATGTAATCTTTATTTCCATTTTATCAGAAATATGTGTTAATACAGAGGCTTTGATAGAGAGGTAAAAGGAGCTTTGGCCCTACTTAAACAAATGCAAAGATTTTTTAAGGGTGAATTCTTCTCCTTGTCAAAGATGAAAAAAAAAAATGGAGTGTGAGCATTTCACATTCACTATTATTTTTAAAAGATTCATTGACTCCTTATTGAGAGTGGAGGTTAAATATGCAAAAGTGTATCTCATATTAACCCTTTCCTCATGGAACTTTCAGTCTGGTGACCAGATGCCAAAGTCAGAGTCTACTAAAGAGAATAATAACCCGTCTCTTGGGGAAATCACATATTGATGGGACCATATAATAGGGTGAAAAATCATAATGGCAGAAACATGAAAATTTTAGCTGATGTGAAGAGCCAGTGAAACAACACAACTTTTCAACTCTAAAAAGCTAGTGATTGGGTAATGATGGTGTAGCAGGGAGGGGCATTTGAAAGCAAACCAGTGGGAGCTGTCAACCTTAGAAAATATACAGTGGCTGCCTCTCACATAGCGGCAGAGTCATTGAATTCAGTAAAAGGTCCTGGAGCTGGGTGGATGGCAGATTAACCTGAGCTCATTATGATCTTTTCCTATGAATTTAAAAGGTTGCTTAGCAGGTCACACAACTAGAAACTAGATGGTGTTGGTGAACTTCTGTTTGGCCATTCAGATCTACTCTCCCACCTTCTCTCTGCCCTGACCTGCTCTCTGTCCAGGAGGCAGATCTAGAAGAACTAGTTCAATGACTTTCCTTGTTTTCTCTCTGGATGCTAGTCATACATGTCCATGCAGGAACACTGACCGGAGACCAGAGGAAGGGAGAGAAATGAATAAACCCATTTTCTGTGGATATTCTATGAGTAGGGGTGAATCCCTTAGTGCCCATGTGGATCTCTCTTCACATTTCTCATTTTCTGCAGGTTCTGGTAATCATTCCTTCTTGGTGCCCCACTGTTATAACACCAGAGTACTGTACTAGCCCTATTTTGTGATTATAACACACTTTTGTAAACAGTCCCTTCTAAAATGATTCAGTTTGCCTATGCCATCTATCACTTTCTGTGACTCTGACTCCCAGAATTATAAAAGATACTGACCTCTTCTTTATAATCTGCATTTTTCTCCATGTAAACGTTCAAAAAGGTTACACTGAAGGAGAAGAGTTGCCTTTCCCAGTAAAATATTTAACCAACCTTATTGGTTTCTTCCTATATGTAAACTGGATCACTAATCATCCAGAACCACCAGACAGACATTGTTCCTTTCATCAAGGAAGTTGGAAGTTATGGTCCTGAAGATGATTCAGAAAATGCCAAAATATTCCCCAAAGTAAACAAAAAGCTAACAACTACTTATAATTCTCAAAAGAAGTAAATCAGAGCTCTATATTCATAAAATTTGAGTATTCTAAGTGTGTATTAAAGAAGAAAGTCGCTAAAGCCAGAAGCAAATTATATAGTTTAAACTTTAAAAAGTAGAAGTACATTCATTTGGAATAATAATATGGGCTTGCCTGCACTTACCAAGGTTTTCCACCATTACTATCTTACTCCGTTTTTTCAGAGGGGGCCCTTGATACCAAGGGCCATCTTCAGAGGAGGTGAATATGACAAGAAGCATGGAGACTCTACAAGATGGATAAACAGGCAAAATAATGATGAAGCATATGAATTCATGGAGAACCACTGGAAGTCTATAACATTCTCAAGTGTGGCCGATTTTAGGTTAGTGGAAGGAGCTGATATCTCTGGATATCAGCTCACCTGTCCTCATCAGCAGGAAAGGTGAAAGGATTAATTCAATATTCAACACTGTTTTAAAAAAGACATTTCCTATGCGGGCCTGATACTGTGCTAAGTGCCAATCAAATGAAAGTGAATAAGACATTGTATTTTCTCTCAAGCAGTTTATAATATAATGGAGGATACAGTTCAATAGTCAATCAGTTTCAATACCAAAATGCCTGTACTTGATAAAGGAAGGATAAGATACTATGGAAACACAAAGGAAAGGCATCCATTTTGACTTGGAGGATTAAATACGATCTCCAAAGAGATACTGTTTGAATTGCAATTAAGGATGAAGAGTAGTTAAACAATAGAGCTGCAGAAGTGCCCTAAGCATGAGCAAGAATTTAGCAAACAATTGGAATGAATTCCATAGTGTATGGATTTGGGGGTGAAGTGAGGTATGATCAGAATTAGATAAATCTGAAGAGTTATCCAGGAGTTGATCATGAAGGGTTGTAGTAGGGACTTCACATTTGAGGCAATGGAAACCACAGAAAGATTTTAATCAGGGGAGAATGACCGTGCCATGTTTCTTAGGTGACACCAGATCGAGTTCCTAGGAATGCAGAGTGAAGGACCACAGAATATGAACATTTATTCATTTGTTCTTTCATCAGATGGTCTTTATTCTCCACCTTAAATTTCCACCTTATTTTTTTTTTTTTTAAGATTTTATTTATTTACTCATGAGAGACACAGAGAGAGGCAGAGGCACAGGCAGAGGGAGAAGAAGGCTCCATGCAGGGAGCCTGATGCGAGACTTGATCCCAGGACTCCAGGATCATGCCCTGGGCTAAAGGCAGGTGCTAAACCGCTGAGCCACTCAGGGATCCCCAAATTTCCACCTTAAATGTGTGCAACAATCCAAACATTTGTTATACAGTGTCCACATTCTTCAATTTAGCCAGATTTTGGAAATTGCTTTTTAAAAATATTAACCAAAAAGGTAAAAAATAAAGTATTTTTTAAAGATTTTATTTATTTATTCATGAGAAACACAGAGAAAGAGAGGCAGAGACAGAAGAAGAAGAAAGCTCCCTGCAGGGAGCCCGACATAGGACTCTATCCAGGGCCCCAGGATCATGCCCTGAGATGAAGGCAGACACTCAACTGCTGAGCCACCCGGGGATCCACAAGTACTTTTTAAATAATAATAACAACAACAAAAAAAAGATGTGGCGTGAAAAATCTGCATGGATTTTTTAGATAAAAGATAAAACTTGAAAGAAATATTTTCTATAGTAGAAAAGTAATATCTTTTATCTCAAATTAACAGCGGAGCACAAAGCCTTCAAATTGAGAAAGCACAAAGGTTTCTAATATCTTTAGTTGTGCTGAAAGGTGAGCTGTGTGTCATTGAATATCAATAAAAATGGCTGAGAAGATAAAAATAGATTCACTTTTACATTAGTAGAGCAGAGAGTAAAAACACTATAAAGGAAGAGCTTCCTGTTCCTACCAGCCACAGCACGATCCCGTACCAGGGGCAGGGCCAGACAAACCACTTCTGCAAAGCACAAAGCTTTCTCGATTTGAACCCAGCTCTGCTCTTTACTATCTTTGTATTTGTGAGCCAGTTGTGCTTATCCGCTCTGAGTCTTTATCTTCATATGACCTAAGAGAAGACAATGATATGACCTATATAAAAACAGGTGAGGACTAAGTTAATAGATATAAAATACTTGTCACAATGCCTGAGACATTGTAGTCACTCAGTAAATATTAGTGAAGAAGTGACCAGAAGCTCCCCACTTGACTCCTGGGTCCCACGTCATTTGTCTTCCGCCTTCATAGCTACTTATTTAGTGATGTTGAAAATCAGAAGAACTTGTAGAGATGTGAAAAACTTACCCGTAGGCACATATATGCTCCAAGGTCATTATTGTTTTTCTCTTACAGAGTTAAGTGGATTCAGTAGTACCTTTCGTTTTGAAAAATTTAAAAGCTGGTAGAGCTCAAAGGACCTTACAACTTAGGCCAGCTCTAGAACGAATGGAGGGCAGGAGCCTTTAGGTTTCCTCCTAGATTGTCATCCCAGTTCCTAGAGGAGTTCCCAGGACAGAACTCTGCATGGAAATAGTAACGGGTGCCATATGTTGTATTTCTTGGAAACCTGAGTGTGTCATAGTGTTAAGAGAAGGCAGAGAATCTCAGTACAAACTACTAGTTCTCTATGAGGAAACACTATTCCCAGGGGTCTGCCGGTGGCCTTCTATTTACATCCCTCATCTCCCTTATTAGAGAAGCTGAGATTTCTAAGGACCTGGGACCTTTACCTGAACGCCTAGCATTTGCTTTAGGAAAGGGCAGGTTCTCTCAGCATGCCACCTTCAGAATACCAACATGCACTGCAATAGAGAGAAAAAGCTTGTTATTTTATTTTCTGGGCAGAGAGCTTTATTTTGAGTTCTCCCACCTGAAGGGGAAAATGCCAATAAATTTGCACCATCATTAAAAGTGCATGTGATTACTGTGATGATGCTGTTGTTCAGTGTAGATGGGGAAAAGAAAGAAAACCAATAATCTTGAGAACAGTAATATCTTTAGCTGTGCTGAAAGGTGAGCTGTGTGTCATCGAATATCAATAAATATGGCTGAGAAGATAAAAATAGAGTTACCTTTACATTAGCAGAGCAGAGAGTAAAAACACTAATGAAAGAGCTTCCTGTTCCTACCAGCCACAGCACGATGCCGTACCAGGGCAGGGCCAGACAAACCACCTCTGCAAAATCATTGACACTGTTAGATTTGCCAGTGAGATCTTTACCTCCAACTTTTACCCGTATGAAAACATTTACATTCCATCCTCAGTCACCTGCTCCGTAGTCTTCTAACAATATGAGCTGTCTCTTCTGGTTTATTTTCATTCAAGTTCTGATATGATGTGTGAACAATGCCAAAGGAGATACTTCCCAGTTCTTACAATTCTCCTAATCAAAGAGGAATTCCCTGGGTAAAGGAATGTAGTTTCCCGCAGTCCACCAGTTAGATGTCATGCCTCAGTTTCCTCAGATGTCAGTTTTCCAGGCACCTTTCGTTCTCAGCCATCCTCCCTGCCTCAGACCTTTTCTTTCCCCTCCTTCATCTCTCTCTCTCTCTCTCTCTTTCTTTCTCTCTCTTCTTCCTTACCATTCTCCCTGAAAAGGGAGACCTGGGCTTGATATTTTGTGTGATCTTCTAAGCAGTGTGAGACACATGTATATTACACACACGTGGCAAGATGGGCAGGTGATCCATGCTTTACTAAGAGAAAAGAAAAGATGAAATCCTGGGGTCAAGGGGTGCCTAGGTGGGTCAGTCAGCTAAGGGACCAACTCATGGTTTCAGCTCAGGTCATGACTCAGGGCCTTGAGATCAAGCCCCTGCTCAGACTCTATGCTCAGCAGGGGGTGTTCTTGAGATTTTGTCTCCCTCTCCTCCTCGAAAATAAACAAATAAATCTTCCAAAGAAATTAGGAGATTGAAGAATAGGATATTGGCATCGTCTACTGAAATAAATATTATTAAAATAGCACATTAATTTATTAAACACCAGAGCTTTAAAACATTACAAAACCTTCCTGAACTCTGTGTAGAATCCTTACTATAATTCAGAGAGCATACATTTCTGTATACTCAACTCAGTATAGTTGTCTACCTTGGAAAAAAGAAAAGTGCATAGACTTTTCGTGGGGTGTTAGATGGTGAGAAAAATCTATGACTTCATGCCCCATTTATATCTGAAAGCCTGAGAAAAATATACAGAGTAGAAACCCTTCCCCATTCTACTTCTAAAACTAGGAAGATTGAATAAAATCAAAGATTGTAGACAAATGCACTTAGGGAAATGTTTTGGGGGATGAAGATGTCCCCATCTGTATAGCTTTTATCTTAGATTCACCTACTTCAAAGTAGGATCTGTGGCATAAATCTCTGTGAAAGTGATACACAGAAGGAGGGCTTTCAACAGAAACCTGAGTGACAGGGTAGGAGAAGAAAGATGTGAAGATGTGGTTTCAGGAGGAATGTACCCAGGTCTGAGCCTAATGGGAGTTCTGGCACATGAATTCCCCCACAGAGACACAAGTGTGAGCTATTATGGGCTTCATCAGTCAATCGCTGGCTACTGGGTTCCTCTGGGAGGGAGTGGGGTGTAGCCTCCCAGGCATCTGCCTTAGAAGTAGTTCCCTTTAGCCAAGGACAAGCCTCCAACGAAGAGTGCAGATGTGAACCATTAGTAACCAACACTGAGAGAGCTGGCGGATGGAAGAACCAGGTGATTGGGGTGTGCATCAACTGAATTTGCTGTAGGAACATTTTCCAACTCAGTTTAACTCAAGTCATGGGGCATTTAATATCTTCAAGAACTAGGTGTAGTGATGTAGATAGTAATAAATAAATGTATGGTTTCTGGCTTCAAGGAGCTCCTAGTCTAATAAATGAGACAAATATGTACTCAAATATTGAACAATGACCTGATTTTCAGGCTATGATCTTAGTTGATCTAGGTTTGTTCTAAGAGATATAAAGAGCTGAGTCACAAAGAATTCAGATCCACTTTTCGTGTTTACCACCACTTGAAAGGGTAGTTCATTAAACCTCCTGGCTTTAATACCCATCTGATGACTCCCAATTCTGTACCTCCACTTTGAATGTCTCCCTTCAACTCTACAGTCATACATCCAACTATCTATTATACATCTCTTTCTTTAATATCTAAGACACCTAAAACTTAACAAGTCCAAAGTAACCCCATTTTTGCCTCTGCCAGCTACTTTTTTTTTTGCAGATTTCCCATCATAGTAAATGGCAGCTCCAAGTGTCTAGATATATAGACCAAGAATTTTAGATTCATGCTTAATTACTTTCCTTTTGTAAAGCTCATATCAGCAAACCATGCCCATTCAACCTCTAATATATTTGGAGTTAGAACACTCCTTTCACCTCCGGTACTATCACCCTGGTCATCATCAACGATCCGCTCTTTCCTGGGTAACTGCTAGAGTACTAAATGGTCTCTATTTGCTTTATTGAACCCATCCCTCTGTACCCCTCAACTCACCACATGTATAGTCTCTTCTCACAAAAGCAACCAAAATGAATGATTCAAAACATAAGCCATATCATATCATTCCTCTACTTTCACAATTTCCCTTGGAAAAAAAAAAACACAAAATCTTATACTTTCCTCCATGGCACGCTATGACTTGATATATCCAAACAATCTGTCAGAATGGGCCATAGAGAGTTTTTTTTGGAAAGTAGTCTTGAAATTTTTTTGTAAGCCAGTTCCTAAATCATTCTGCAAGTTGGAGCACAGAAAATGAACAAATGCTAGAGTCTGTAGCCTGGCGATTATGGACATACCACCTTGTATTTACAGTTATGGGAGTGGCCATAATTATCTTTGTAGAAAAATGAGTCAGAAGGTAAAAGGTTTGGCACAGAATTTTGAGGACCTTCAACTTTTGATGGTCATGGGATGGTTGGAAGGACTGGCTCAGGAGATAGAGAAGTAAATGCTAGGCACCAAGAAAAGTATCGAGAGAGTGTAGGTCATGAGAGGTAGGGATTATATAGAAGACTGAGACTTACTCTTTAACCTCAAGAAGCTATATTAGATTCCAGTATCTGCAAACTAACTCAGTGTCTGAATTTCATATTTTTGCACTGGATGTATTCCTCAATCACTGATGTTTTTTTAATATAGTTATAAAAGATAGACTGTTACTACTCTTTATTTTCTATAATTAAAAGGTCAAATATTTGTATTTGAGTGACTTACACACTTGACATCTATCTCAACAGTGCCTATTTCCATATTTTACCATGACCATCTTTGTGATAAATGCTTTGAACATGCCTAGTTATATGGCACTGATGTGTCTTTCCAAATAATTTTGATTATCTTAGCCTTCTTACATTTTCTATTTAAGGAAAAAAATGGTCATGATATTTGGCCTATACTACTTCTGATTTCTTGACCATTGAATGACAGAGTTTTACAGATTCCACTATGTCGAAATCTTAGGAAATTTTCTATATACTTTGGAGTATAAATGAATGAGCCCTAGAATTTGAGTAAGAGTGTTAAAATAGTTCATTACATATATTATTTAGCTATAGGGTTAAGAGAGATCATATTTTCCAATGTATTTGGTATAAGTGTAAATTATCCATTTATTGAACAGATATTGCAATCCATATTATATAGATCTCACTCCCATGAGTAAAGAAATATCCAGGAAAAATATGACTAAGTATCTTTCCTTAAGATGTTTTCATTCTAGTATTGGAAGACCAGAGTAATTTTAACATAAATCGGTATACTTTAAGATGCAAAACTTAAAAGGAGAAACACCTTCACGTTCACTGTGACTTCGTCAGTGCTCAGAAATGGTACTTGCCATATAGAATGCACTCAATTAATACTTATTGAATAAATAAGTGAATATCAAAAATGGTAGAGGAATTAGAGGAGATAAGTAGGTGAAAACAGGTTGCAAAGTATAAAACCATATTCAAACAAAAACGCAAGACAGTATTATGAATTTCCAAGGCCCAGAAGACCCACTACTGAGTAAAGAACAATAATTATGTTCTAAACAGAAGTGGCATTTGATGAGACTTTGCACACCGAGTAGATTTTACAAAGTAGAGATTAAGATTTATTTTTAGATCGTAGGAGTGAGGAAAGTAAAGGTCATAAAGGGCTGGCAAACAAATGTGTTCATGTTTTGCTGGTATTAAGAATATATAATTGGGCCGCTTTAGAAAACAAGGTTGTTTTAATACGTGTTTGGGCCAGAGCATGGTAATCAATAACGTAGGCTAAATTCACAATGTAAAGGGAAACTGTTTTTGAACAGTTGAGTCTACTGAGAAATAGGAAACTACCTTTGGAAAAAAAAAAAATAGTCATGCTGTGGTGAAAAGATAATTTGATTAAAAGTTAAGACATTTTAAATTAGTCATATAGGATAATTAGAAAAATAGCACTAAGTGTTGACTAAATAGGAGCTCTTACTCCCACTGGAAACCTATTAAGGAAAAGGCTATAAACTATGGAGAAATGTTTGCTATTTGTCACTGTTTAAATAACTACTGCATTGACTGAAATGTTTAAAGAACTAAATATTTTTCCACAGTTGCAGCCACCTGGTGAGTTGCTAACAGTTAGACAAAGGCAACCTTAAGGAAACATATTTATCATGACACCCCATGCAGTTCTAGCCAGAGAGAGTTCAACTCCAAAATGGATATTTCCCTTGGGCTGTAAAATTTTGTTTCAGAAAAAAACTCCCTTGGGGAATTAAACTTCCCTTTTCTTTTTAATTGATTTGAATTTTAGAGTTATTCAATTGTTGTATTGTTCAATAAACTTTTATTAAACCTATATGTGCCTAACACAAGCCTAGGCACTGTGGGGATAAATGAGATGAGTTTCCACACTATTAAAATTGATACCTAACATATAAGCACTACATCTACCCTCCATGGCAGATGAACTCAAGAGAGATCCTTTCTAATGATTTATATAGAAGATATAAACATTTTCTTCATTATGTCCATTTTGATTCCAGTGCCAGAAACATGCATAAGTGGCAATTAAATGCAAAATTAAGACCTGCAACATAATCCATTTACTTTAAAGATGAACGGGGTGGAAGATATGATCATTTCACATAATCTTCATTACTTTCCCAGGTTTGCCAAGGAAACTTCTTATATAATATTTATATTCTGTAATATTTATATATATATTAAAAACTTCTTACATGATATTTATTTAATGTATGAGCTTATTGTAGGGCAAGTTAAAAAAATACAGATGAATATAACACTTTTTTATGGTATAAATAAGTGCAGGCCTTCCCCCAAACTCCATCCAGTTCATCGCGTCCACAGGGAAAAGAGGCAGAGCTAAAGTAAAACAAAAGTGTTTATTTGGGGTGATTTAGGAAGCCCAGATTTAGGTGGCGGCCCACTAGGGAACAAAATTGTGTCCCACTAAGGAACAAAAGTTAGAGGTTTTTTTTTTTTTAATAATAATGTTTTTTATTTATTTATTTTTTTTAATTTTTATTTATGATAGTCACAGAGAGAGGGAGGCAGAGACACAGGCAGAGGGAGAAGCAGACTCCATGCACCGGCAGCCTGACGTGGGATTCTATCCCAGGTCTCCAGGATCGCAGCCTGGGCCAAAAGCAGGCGCCAAACCGCTGCACCACCCAGGGATCCCAAGGGAGATGATTTTATACCTTATTTACAAAGAATTTTAATTGGTGTTGGTGGCAGAAAATGAATTTTAGCCGAATATAATTGGCCACCAAGCCTCTCACTAAGTTCAGCTCCCTACGGTGGGAAGTTGCAGATGCTTGTGTAGAGTCCTTGGAATAGTTTTGGTTGGCTCACTTCATAAGTTAATGGTTTCACCCACTGAGGACGTGCATAGGGCCCATCTCCTTCCTGGCCTCTCAGCTCCATTTTAAAAGCCCTTGACAAAAGTGACCTCATTTTATTTCACCTTTCACAAAATCCTCAGAAATTATCCCCCTTTAGAGATGCTTTCAGCATTCCTGTCTTTTCCCTAGATTTACCCATCTCTCTCTATCTGGCTTTCCCTCTCATTCTGTCTTCATCTCTTTACCTTACTATCTGCAAGTGTACATTGTGTTTTTTTTAATAATAGTGGGATCAAAGGCACCTGGGTGGCTCAGTCGGTTAAGCGTCTGCCTTCAGCTCAGGTCATGACCCTAGGGTCCTGGGATTGAGCCCCATGGTGGACTCCCTGCTCAGCGGGGAGTCTGCTTCTCCTTCTCCCTCTGCTCCTCTTCCCCCGCTCATGCTCTCTCTCTCTCCAAATAAACAAATAAAATCATAAAAAATAGTAGTGGGATCATGCTGTACATAATAATTGGTAACTTGATTTTTTTTCTTTAATATATTAGTGATACATTATTTCAATTTATAGAGATAAAATTTATTCTTTGGAGTGGCTGCATGATGTTCTGTGACATGGTTGCCTTGTAGTTTTATTTAACAATTTTCTCACCATCAAATATCTAATTATTGGGGTAATAAATATAAAACACATATACAAATTATGGGCATTTCCAGAATTTGTGAGACTGTTAAAACATAGCTGCTCCTCCTTTGAATTTTTTCATTAAAATTTGGAAATTACCCTACAAACTTTTTTTCTATTATTTATTCTATTTAGGTATTTTATACTTATTTATTGAGATTCAATATTTATGTGTCAGGTCCTGATTCTGCAGATATGCTGTTAATAAGATACAATGTAAGCTTGTAAAGACCAGGGTGCAGAACTTTAAGATCTATGTGGCAATTTTTTTTTTTTTTTTTTTTTTTTTTATTTATGATAGTCACAGAGAGAGAGAGAGAGGCAGAGACACAGGCGGAGGGAGAAGCAGGCTCCATGCACCGGGAGCCTGATGTGGGATTCGATCCCGGGTCTCCAGGATCACGCCCTGGGCCAAAGGCAGGCGCCAAACCGCTGCGCCACCCAGGGATCCCCCTATGTGGCAATTTTATACCTTGTGGCAGACACTGCATGGAAGGAAAGGAAAACCACCTAAACTGGTGCCCAAGAATAAAAGAATCTCAGGTAGAGATATAAATTGAAACAATGTAGCCAAGTGATATTGAGATTATTATATATAATTTCTTCTATTATTAGAAAAAAATAATAAGAGTAAAAAGTGTTTAAAAAGGTCGTAAACAGTCAGGATTTTATTCTGATTCTTTCTGGGCATATTTGTTTTGTTTGTTTGTTTGTTTGTTTTTTCTTTTTTACCCAAATGGGAACCCTCGGCCAGCCTGCTACTTTCTAGTTAAAACAGGAATTGGGGACTCAAACTTAATTTTGGTTGAATTTTCTAAAAATGTCTTTGCCTTTCTGGCACCTGATTCTTTTGGACAAAAGTTCTTGATGTCCATAGGCAATTACAGGAAAAACAATGAAGTTATAGCTACTGGAAGAGAACATACTGATTTTGTGTTTTGAGAGTAACCTCAGCATCTGAGGAGGGACCATCTTAGACCCTGGGAGGCATGATAGAGACAGGACCATTCATGCTTGCTTGACTTTCAAAAGCGCCTTCGGAACTGGAGGGTATTATGCTGAGTGAAATAGTCAATCTGAGAAGGACAATCATCATACGGTTTCACTCATATAGAGAATATAAGAAATAGTGAAAGGGATTATAAGGGAAAGGAGGGGAACTGAGTGGGAAAAATTAGAGAGGGACAAACCATGAGCGATTCCTAACTCTGGGAAATAAAGGGTAGTGGAAGGGGAGGCAGGTGGATGGATGGGGTGACTGGGTGACGAGCACTGAGGGGGGCACTTGATGGGATGAGCACTGGGTGTTATACTATATGTTGACAAGTTGAATTTAAATTTTAAAAAGTAAAAAGTAAAAACAACAACAACAACAACAACAACCAAAAAACAAAAAAGCAAAAGTGCCTTCACTCTCAACCTTTGGCTCTGTTAGCTCTTTCAAACTATTGCAAGCACTTGAAATTTAAACAACCTCTGAGTTGACAATCGTCTGCTGGATGATTCTGACTTGACCACTGTTTGATTCCCATTTCCCTCTAATTTCCTGGGAATTATATCTTGATTACTGTGGGAGCATTCTGGAGGGATAAGTAGCTCATTACTAATGTATACCTTACAGTTATTTATCCATATAAGTGGCTCCCTAATCAGGAAAAGTAATGAAATGCATCCCCGAGTTGAGCTGACATGACCATTTTACATCACCTCCGCTGGTATGATATTCAAATCCTCATCAAATCACTGGCTTGGGTTATTACGGTTGATAAACGTGCTTTAGGCGTCTTTCCTGCTGGTCAGTATGAAGTCAGCAGGTGCTAACACATTATGCTGTACCTGGATTGACAGTTTGGGCCAAGTAAAGAGGTGACTCTACAAACCTTAAAAAGGTTGATGGACTAACTCGAGGGAAAACCCACCTGTTTTTCTAAGACAGACCTTGATGGCTAATGGGATTGGTTAAGGTGGTTAAGGTGGGAACTTGAGAGGCATGAGTTTGAGTTTAGTAAGACAGGTTGGCCTCACCCTGATGTTTGGAGCAATGTTTAATTAAATGGTCTACGAGGCAACCTGAACAGGTTTGGTTCCAGCCACTAGTTGGTCAAATTGCTCCAAGTGGGCTATGGGGTTACTGCACTAAGAGAAAATTCACCAGACACCAAGACAGTGGCCATTTCCCACCCTAAATCACATCGTTGGACCCCCTGGCCTGACCTAAGGCTGCCAGGTGTATGAAAACATTCCTATCAGATGTGACACTCCGAGGGCTCAGAAGCCAAGGTTAAATTCTGTACAGTATCCCACCCACCTCATTTGGTCTTTGGCTCTTCTCTCCCATACATTATGACTCAGAAAAATTAGTCATCTATGATAGTGAAAATCAGTCATCTAGCCAACGTGCGGCACCTCTGGTGATAGGAAACAAAGGACTTCCAAGGTAGATCCATGTCATCTTTGGAAAATATATTATTACTTTTATTGAGACGTCATATAACCTATGATACCCTTTTTGTGACTGCATTTAAACATGGCCAACAGGTGAGTGCACTGAAAAAGGATACGCTCTGAAATAAGCAAATGAGGAGTGGAAGAGCTTGTCTTATTAAGAAGAAAGAGAAATCTTGAGGGAGGTAGGGATTTTTTTTTTTTTTTGGCAGGTGTATATCATGGCTTCTGTGAAACAACATGCTATAAGCTGTGTTCCATTGATAGCAGAGAAGCGATAAATCACGAGCCAGTCAAATAAAATAAAATTGTGTGATCTCATGTTGCCTTTAAGGCAGAGAAGGATGTATGATGGATAGCTGACCTTTCAAATATAAGGTAACGATAATATATTTCTTTTACTGGTACTTTGATTTATGATAAAAGTTAACTGAAAAAAAAATTTCTCTGTGAACCCAGTTCAAGGAAAATAAAATTAAGTGAGATTATAAGAAATCTTTACGTTAACTAATATATTCACCTCTATCCACAGGCCAGTTGAAAAGCTATGAGGCATCTTGGGCATTGGGATGATAAACTTGTAGTCGGGCCACTAGTATCGTGCTCACTACACTTTATTTTCCCACTTCAGTTCTCTCAATAGATTCAATTTTGAAGCTAAGCAGTACATGTACAAAATACTTGCAGGAAGAGACATTGCACTGATGATCTGTTTTTGAGTTTTCCTTACTTCCATTACCTTGCGGAAGCTAAATTTCTTCCAGATTCTTAATGTCCTGGAATCCTAGTCTTCTTGGAATTGTCATGTTTTATTTCTTTGTCTTTTGAGTAAGTGGGTGAAATTTGGAGCTCGTTCTAAATCAATCTAAATTATGCTCGTAAGGATCCTACATGTGAATCATCTCCTCATGCAGCTAAAGAATTAAAACCCACCTGACCCGTGTAAGAGACATGAATTAGATGGGTGAAAATCAAGGCAAATCTCATGTAAGTTTGAGATGTCTGAGTATATGTTCTATTAAACTATAATTTAAATCATTAATCAAAGAAATAAACTGATTTTACTTTTTAAATTTTTTTTTTTTACTTTTTTTTAGCCCTCTATACCTTTAGAAGTTAGATGTGATTCAATAGTTTAATAGATTAGATAGATTTAATAGATTATTATTATTTAATAATAGATTATTATTTAATCTATCTAATAGATTAAATACATCAGATTTTATATTGTGCAATAACTATACTGGTTTGTCAATGCTTCGGATCACCAAATAAAGATGTTTAACATAACTCTGATTTTGATCCATATGCGTTGACCTAACAGTTTATGGTCATGACTGGGAAAAATAGCAAAGCAATGAATTACATTTAAAAAAATGTATTTATTTAAAAAAAATCAAAGATATTTATGTACACAGTTTTTCCCTCCTCAGATTTCTATTACGGTAAAATATGCATAACAGAATTTACCATCTTAACCATTTTTTCAAGCGTACAGGCAGTTTTATTAAATGCATTTGTTGTGCAACATCATCACCATCCATCTCCAGAACCCTTTCCGTCTCTTACAAAACTTAAACTCTGTGCTCATTAAATATTAACTCCTCTCCCCCCTCCCTTCAGCCCCTAGCAACCACCATCTGCTTTCTGTCTCTATGATTTTGACTATTCTAGGTGCTTCATATAAGTGGGATCATATACTATTTGTCTTTTCTATGCCTGGCTTATTTCACGTAGCATAAGATCCCTGAAGGCTCATGCATGTTGTAGCGTTTGTCAGAAAATTCTTCATGGTTAAGGCTGAATAATATTCCATTGCATGTTTATGCCACATTTCACTTTTCCATTCATCTCTGGGTGAAGACTTGTATTGCTTCCGTATTTTATGAATTGTGAATAATGCTGCTACGAATGTGTTTGTACAAATATCTCTTCAAGACTCTACTTACAGTTCTTTAGGATATATAGAAATATACGCTGAGAAGTAGAATTTCTAGATCACATGATAAACCTTTATTAAATTTTTTGAGAAGCAACCATACTCTTTTCCACAGTGGCTGTGCCATTTGCATTCCTACAAAGAGTACGTAAAGGTTCTAATTTCTCCACCCCGTCCACCCCGTCACTGACATTTGTTATATTAAATTTTCTTGATGGTAGCCATCCAAACAGGTTTGAGGTTATTCATGTACACAGTTTTAAAAATCACCTGTAAGTACCATTGTGAGAAAATGATGATTTCCTGCCTCAACGTCCCTAGTTTTCACTCCCCAGAATAAATATCTGATGATTTTTACCTAGACAGGTTTTTTAGGAATTTTTGAAATATTCATTGTTTAAGTTAGGTATTTATTTTTTACTTCCTACAATGAAATAGGAAGATGTAGATTATTCACTTATTACAAACACACATACTCTGATACAAACACACGCACACACTATACCTTCACCTATTTTCCTAGGGAAATTTCCTAAAATTTCCAATTTTGCTCCTAGCAATAGACAAAATTTACATTATTATTACCGTGTAAATATTTTCACAGCTGAGTCAGGTACAGACTAAGATCTTGTTTTATTTCTCAGCCAAACTTTTGGATTTTTTTGAAGTTAATACCTGAGACTTTTTCCATTTGTTTAATTTTCTATGAATGCTTGTTAACTCATTCTCAAACTCTCACAGAACCGGAAATTTCCAAGAAATATTCCCTGCCTGCCTGCTAGATGGTTAGAAACTGCCCTGAGAATCTAGGATATAACAGTATCCCATAAAAAGCTCCCTGACCAATTGGAGCTCACATTCTGTTTCTTGAGACAATAATAAACAATATTATAATGTGTAAATGTGCAACCTATAGTATTAGAAGGGCCAGAAGCCATGAAAAGAAAAGGTAAAATGTGATGATTGCAATGCAGATTTTGTTATTAAATAGAGGCAAACCTCCTCGGAAAGGTAACATTTGAGAAGATATTAAAAGAAGTCACTGGCAAAGTACCAGTAGGGAAGCATGCCTGGCAGGTTGGAGAAACATGTGACAAGAACTGAAGAAATCAGTAGGAAAATGGTAGGAGATAAAGCGAGAGAGGGAAATGGGGCCCACTTAAGACTGCCTTTTCTTCTGAGAGAAACAACAACAAAAATGTTTTAGGGCTTGAACAGAGAAATGATAAAATCTGACCTCTGTGTTAAAAGGATCTCCTTGGCTGCTGTGTTGAAAATAGTGGGGAACAACTTATTTAGGGGGCATTGAAAGTAATTTTTCTTTGAGTACTTGCAAGTCTGAAAGTGTTTTTATTGCAGCCTCACATTCAAGGGATACTTTGAGTAAATAATTCTAAATCCAGAATCAACTCCCTTTAGAATTTCAAGGAAATTGTTCCTTTGTCTTTAGGCTTCCAATGTTGAATTTTGATATGATACCAAGGTAGGGCTCTCCCCCGACCCTTCTTCCCTATTGTGCTTTTCAAGTCCGGAAACTTTTTTTTTTTTTTTTTTCATTTCTGAGAAATGTTCTTATATTATCTATTCTCCATGCTTTCTCACTTCTTTCTGTATGGCACTTCTATTATTTAGATATCAATAATTACTTTCCTCCATCTGAAATATTTTATTCCACTTTGTAACTCATTATTGGTATCGAATTTTGGGAAATATCCTCAATTTTCAGCCCTTCGATTGAATATTTTCTTTGTTATGTTAATTTCTTAGAATTTCCTTTTGTTTTCTGAATATTCCTTTTTTAATGCATCCTGTTTATTGCCAGGTACTTCATGCTGCCCTGCAAATGCACTAGATACCTATCCTAATCGATTTACTTTTTCTTTTAGATGATGAATTCACCTGTGAATTCCAAGTCTCTCTCCCATTCTTATGATCAACTGAAGACATTGTTTTCACTGAGGGAAATAGAAAAAGTGAAAAAAAAAAAAAAAAGAATCTCTTTACAAGCTCTTACTTAGCACCACATTTACTTGGATACCACAATACCACAATCTGGATCCATCTATTTTGCCTCCTACCGTTCCTGCAGATGAATCACCCATGATTCCAGGTCCTCTCACAAACTCAAAAACATCACCCGAGCAATTCTCAAATTTTTTGCCTTTATCACTTTTTCCTTCTCTGCAGCATCATTCTTAACATATTATCACATGATAGTTGATCTCATCTTGAATAAATCTCCTTTCTCCTCCAGGTGACTGTTCACTTTCACTCCCTTGATAGGGAAACATCTTAGAAAATCTGTCTATATTTATTGCTCCATGCCCTCTTACACCATCCAGATCAGGGCTTTCTTGCTAATAGGCCCCTTTGTGCTCTTTTTACAATTGGCCTTGTCAAGTTGTCAATGGCCTACTTTTGACAATGACCGGTTCCTAGCCTTCATCTTAATTGACCTATCATCAGTATTTGACAGAAAGTTTTATTCCCTCCCCCTTGATTAACTTGCTTTAGTTGGCTTCAGAATCTTGCATTCTCTCGTGTATTCTCCAAAGTCACTATCAGAATCTTCTTAATCTTCTTTAATTGTTTTTCCTCATCTCCCAAAGTATCTCAACGTGGTATCTGAAGGCTCAGTCCTGTGCTGTCTTTTCTATTCGTACTGGTTTCGTGGGTGATCCATTCAGTTTTGTGGTTCTAAATATCCTCTACACTTAATTGTTTTTTGGCTGTATACCTCTATCCCAGACTCTCATTTGGCACCAAACGTTTTACATATGGCTGACTTTTTTGCCTCTCCATTAGAATGTCTACTAGGTATCTCAGGTTGGTGAATGACACCAACTCATTAAATTTAAATTCCTGCTCCTTCCACCCCCACCCCCCGCCCAGACATGTCCCGTGTTCTACTCATAGCCTTTCATTCTAGTGGCAACACTATTCTTTCAGATGATCACACCAAAAAAACCTTGAAGTCAGTTTTTACCTTTTCTCTCTCACAATTCAAAGTATATAGAGCTAACTAACTTCTCACAAATCAAAAGCTATCAGTGTGGGCCCAGCCATTATCTTTTTTCCCCCTGGATTATTCAAATATTCCTCTTGCTTACGACTCATTCTTCTATAGTCTATTTTTAATATATCTCTGAAAATAATCTTTTGAAAATTTAGTCCTCTCCTGTCACTTCTCTACTAACAGTCCTCTAATGACTTCTCACCTTCTTTGCAAAAAAGGAAAGTCCTTACAGTAGCTTACAACACCATATGTACCTTGACTTCCCATTACTTATCTGTCCTCCTCTCCCACTGCATTCCCTTTGTGGTCATTTCACTCTATGCAAACAAGCCTCCTTGATCTTATTTAAACACACAATCCAAGTTCTTATCTAATGGTATTTGCACTTTTTGTTCATACTGCCTAGAGCTCTCAGATGTTTCCAGTCTTATTCTCTTATGTCCTTCAAGTCTTTGTTCAAATGTCACTTTCAGTAAAGTCTTCTCTAATTACTCTATTTAAAATTTCAGGATTGTCTCAGCTTTATGCTTTAATCTTTATATTTTTTATTTGCTTTCATTTGCTTTATATAATGATAACTACATTATCTTAATTTGTAACATAATGTATTAATTATCTTGTGTTTGGTTGCCTTCTCCATTAGCATATAAGCCCGATGAGGGGAGACTATTGGTCTGTTTTGTTTACTGACTTAGAATAGTTTTTGTCATTATTTTTCAGTTAGCATTTGCTAAAATGATTGAATACCTGCTCATATCTCTGTGGATATTAATCACAAATTTTGGAGCTTTTCTTCTTATCTCTGTCTTGTTTCATTTTTTTTCCTGAGGTTTTTATATTTTATTTTACTGTTTATTTGTTTATTCATTCTTTTTTTTTAATTTATCCATTTGTTTCATACCTTTCAATGTGAAATGCTTTCTTTAAAAGTCTCATGATACATGGCTGTCAGTATCATACAATTAAGAGGCAAATTATTAAAAATCTTATTGCCTTGAAACCCCAGAGATGACCGAAATGCTCTTTTTAGACCAGACCTCCCACAGAAAAATCAGAGAAAAACTGAAGGGATTTTCATATTTTCAGGACAAAAAAAAACTTTGGGTGGAACTGGTCTCAGATGTTGGTTGTTTTTATCCTGGCTGAGCTCTGATCTATGGATGTATAAGGAAGATTCTAAGCAGCCCAAAGGTTAAAATAACTGAATAGAGACTCTAAATGAAGTTTTAATATCACTCCTTTGAAGTTAATTGCCTGATAAACAAAACAAACCAAATGAGCATTATACAGAGGAATAGGAAAAAAACAATCCAGAGCCTCTTCAATATAACATTCACTATGTTCAGGATATAATCACAAATTACTGGAATTATTAAGAAATAATAAAATGCAATCCATCCTTCAAATAACAGATAATCAATAACAATCAATCCCTACGTGGCAAATTTAAGGGAAAGACATTTTAAGCAGCTCTTATTACTATATTCAATGACATAAAGCAAACCATTCTTGAAATAAATGAACACATATGAAATCTCAGCAGACGAATAGAAACTCTAAAGAAGGATGAATTTACAATTCTACACCTTAGAAGCATCTGGGTGTTTCAGTTAGTTAAGCATCTGCCTTCAGCTCATGTAGTGATCCCAGGGTCCTGGGATGGAGCCCTGCATTGGGCTCCAGCCCCACATCGGTCTCCCTTTTCTGTGTGGAGCCTGCTTCTCCCTCTCCCTCTGCCTCCCTCTTTCTCACTCTGTCAAATAAATAAACCAAATCTTTAAAAAACTAAAATTCTACACCTGAAAGGTAAATGAAATAAAAATACCTGCATAGGTTTAACAAAAGAAATACAGAGGATAATATCTAATCTGAAGAACACAGAGAAAAAAAAATAGTAACTCTATACATGAACAGAGTGTAAATTATCTGTATGGTTAAATTTCCAATTCACAAATAATTGAAGTCTCAGAATTGGAGGAGGCAAAAAATAAACAGAACAAATTATTTGAAAAAATAATTGCCCCAAATTCCCGAATTTATTACAGATTTGAAAGTTATTAGCCCCAAAGCAGAATAAATACAAAGTAAATGATGACATCATAGTCAAACTGAGATAAACAAAGGTACAAACAAAATCTTATAAGCAGTTAGAGAAGAAGTAAACGTTACAAAGGGCACAATGGGGCACCTGGGTGGCTCAGTAGGTTAAGTGTCAGACTTTGGCTCAGGTTATGGCCACTGTCCAGGGATCCAGCCTGCATCTGCTTGTCCCTTTACCCGCCTCCCCCGCCCCCGCCCCCAATAAATAAACAAAATCTTTTTAAAAAAAGCCCACAAAGTTTAAAAAAATAAATAAGAGGACAACATTTCAGATAACATGTATTTCTCATCAGCCACAATAGAGGTTAGAGAACAGCAGAATTAACCTTGACAGTGGAACATCTTTAAACAAAAAAAGATTTATTTATTTATTTGAGAGTTATAGAGAATAAATGGGAGGGGCAGAGGGAGAAGGAGACAGCATCCCACGCAGACCCTGTGCTGAGCACGGAGCCCTATTCAGGGCACCATATCACAGCCCTGAGGTCACAATCAGCTGAAGTCAAGAGGTGGACACTTACCTGACTGATTCACCCAGGTGCCCCTTGACAGTGGAGCATTTTAAGTATTAAAAAAAAAAAAAACTGTCTGTATTTGGAGATAATATTCTTCAGCTATAAAAATATAGTAAGGCATATTTAAATAAACAAAACTTCAAATTAATTACCAACAGACATCCATTAAAAGGGAGCTCTTTATTTAAAAGGATATGATTCCAGATAGAAACACATGCCTTCAGAAAGGATTGTAACACACTAAAAATTATAATTTTGTGGATGAATATAAAATAATTTTTCTTACTCTTTTAAAAATACATATAACTTTAAATAAAATATATTACCTATACTATGTGGTTTAAATAATATATAGAGGTGATACAAATAAAAACTATACTTTATGTGATGTGGAGGATGGTAAATGGACCTGTTTACGAAATTCTTACAATTTGCATAAAGCGGTATGATATCAACTCTAAGTAGACTGTGAAAAGTTGTATGTTGTAACCCTAGAGCGACACTAAAGAAAATATAATGCAAAATGTTGTAGCAAAAAAGCCAGTGGATGAATTATAATGAGATTCCAAAAATAAATAGTGATTTAACTCAAAAGAAGATAGGAAAATAGGAGAAAAAAGACAGAAGGTACAAAGAAAACAAATGATAAACCTAAAGGCAATAACATCACTAATTACATTAAATATAAATAAAGGACAGCTATTGTAAGAATGAATAAAAATCTAATGGGAATCGCTTTATATGGGTTGGACTTCTTTTCTTTTTTTTTTTAAATCTTTATTTATTTATGATAGTCACAGAGAGAGAGAGAGAGGCAGAGACACAGGCAGAGGGAGAAGCAGGCTCCATGCACCGGGAGCCCGATGTGGGATTCGATCCCGGGTCTCCAGGATCGCGCCCTGGGCCAAAGGCAGGCGCCAAACCGCTGCGCCACCCAGGGATCCCTGGGTTGGACTTCTTAATTTGCAAGATTCAACACAGAGTGAAATGGCTGTAGGCCTAACTCTTGAATCCTCATTTTTTTTTTTTTAAGATTTTATTTATTTATTTCAGAGAGAGAGAGTGAGCGAGCACAGGGGGAAGCGATGGTGGCAGAGGGAGAAAATCTGCAGCAAACTCCCTGACGAGTGCAAGGCTCAAGGGCCACACTGGCTTCACCTCACAACCTTGAAATCATGAGCTCATGACCTGAGCGGAAAACAAGTGTGGGAAGCTTAACCAGCTGTGCCACCCAGGCACCCCTTCGTGTTTTTGAGCTAAGCAACATCCTTCTCCCATGTGAAAAGTAGAAGCCTAGCTTTTTGTATATTGAATGAAGTTAAAAAGGCGAGAGGTCTCATCATTACATAGATGGTCTTTTACTGACTCCTGCCTTTTTCAGGATTGCATCTCCATGTTGGTTGGGTCTTGGGTCCTTGGTACCACATGCTCTCTGAATTTTTCAAGTAGTAAAGCTCTGATCTTCTGCAAGAACAGGAGTCAGTATAGGTTCAGCCTGCCAATTAAAAAAAAATGACACTTTATCTAGAAAAGGTTCATCTTATAAGAGGTGTTCACATAGGACATATTTGGGTAATGCAAATAGTACTCCTAGTAATAATGCTGTGAAACAAAGAAGCAGCCCTTTTAGGGAATGACCAGTGGACAAACATTTCTCTGGTTTTGTGTAGACACATGGTGAGATTTCATTATACCAATACTCCTGGTACCCCTAGATAATTTCTGCCCATCCCTCCCTCCACTTCTCAGGAATGATATAATTGTTAATTCTGAGAAAAGGAAAAAACATGTTCACTTCACTCTTTGTGGGTTTTGTTTTTGGTTTTGTCTTCCAAAGCTGCAGTGAGGGTGTATTCGATCTGCTTTCTTTCATGCAGGTGACGTAGGAGGACAGCTTCTGTGTCATGAGATAATCTGTGATCGTCTATGCCAGTGGTTGCATAGTGTCTGGTTAAAAAGGGCCAATGGTTACAGGTTTAGAGCCAGAGTCTTTAGGTAGCTTTAGGAAAAAAAAAAAAAAAAGATGGTCATTTCTTTTCCATCTCTCTTTACATGGATCTTAATACTCAAGCCATTTTGATTAAGAAGTAAAAGGCGGTATGTGTATCGTCCTCTTAAAATCCCAATAGGAAATACTTTTGGTTTTGGTTACATCTGAAATGTAAGTTATATGTACAGTTAGTTAGTTTGTTTGTTCTCACTGAGCTATGTTTGAAATAGTCACAGTATTGTCAAAACACAAGTTGTCACTTTTTAAAGGTTTCTCTCTTTTGCTTCCTTGGTATAAAAATACCTGTCAGTGAGATACTGCTACACACTTAGCAGAATGACTAAAATTAAAAAATCTGAAGATGTCAAGAAATGACAAGAGGATGGTGTAAGCATAACTTTTATATATTGGTGGTGGGAGTATAAACTGGCAAAACTACTTTGGAAAATTGCTTTACAAAACCAGAAACAATTATATGTTTGTCCTATGACCCAGAAATTGCACTGCCAGATGTATTTCCAAGATAAATAAGTACATATGTCCACCAAAAACATGTACGAGAATATTCATGACTACTTTTTCATAATAGCTAAAACAAATTGCAAATAACAAATGTCCCACACCAGGAAAATTGGCAAAATGCAGTATATTAATAAAAGGGAACACTACAGAGCAATGAAATAAATCACCACAATGTACAACAACGAGGTGACTCTCATAGACATTATATTGAGCAAAAGAGGCCAGATATAAAAAAGTGTGTACCATGTAATCCCATTTGTAGGAGGTTCAAGAATAAGCAAAACTAATCAACTTAAAAAAAAAAAAAGGCAATATAATTACTTCCTTTGCAGGCAAATAAGTCATGAGTAGTATACCAGGAGGCATCAGGAAATGTTTTAGGGGTACTGGAAATGTTCTAAATCTTGATCTATACAATGATTACTTGAATGTCTGCTAAACCTCATAAAATGTCAACTTTATCTTTCCATTTTTATAATTTAAAATCATCTTTAAAAACTTGATTTTCAGAATATAAACAAATGTAATGAACCATACTTGTCATATTTTAATATACTGGCAGATAAAATTTCTTATTCTCATGATTTCGTAAAGCATATAGTAGGTTATCAATAAATATTAATAAGAGCTAATGATTAAAATGAATTCTTTTTTTAAAATTTTTTTTTAATTTTTATTTATTTATGATAGTCACAGAGAGAGAGAGAGAGAGAGAAAGAGGGAGAGGGGCAGAGACACAGGCAGAGGGAGAAGCAGGCTCCATGCACCGGGAGCCCGATGTGGGATTCGGTCCCGAGTCTCCAGGATCGCGCCCTGGGCCAAAGGCAAGCGCCAAACCTCTGTGCCACCCAGGGATCCCTAAAATGAATTCTTAAAATTATTATTTATATTCCACCAATGATAATAATTTCTCAAATCTAAGATCTGATAAATTGATACCTAATTAGGAAGTTAAATTGTAATTGACCCCATCTAAGGACAAGAAGCATTTTTCATACATAATTGCTTAACTACAGAAGATAGTATAAAAATAGTAGATTGATTAAATAGTTTAGTTATTCCTATTTGAATTGTTCTTTAAGTCAGAAACCCGTGCACTTGGTGCTATATTATATGTATTAGCATAATCCTTATATATGAATGAGAAACTATTGTTTAATAATTACATAACAGTATCTATTGCAACATATATAATCAGAATTATAATCCTATGAATCATTTGTAACATTATACCTTAATTCAAAATGATATTCCATCCATTATAAGGAAAATAGAAAACATACAGTTGAGTGTTGCACTTAGAACAAAACAAGACCAGTTCCCTATATTGTCAGTTATTGTTGTACAACTTTTGTAATCTGCCATCATAAATTACTTCTGATCTATTTAATCAGAGTCCTTATCTTAAATTCTTATATATAACTTTTAGTCTTGTCTTGTAAATTCATAATGTGGACACTGGATGCTGCCTTTTCATTTACCTTGTGTTTATTTTTCTTTGATAGACAAGACAGTAAAATCAAGGGAACTGTAATTTAATGAGCAAGGTTGTCAACTTTGAAAAGACATGGTGGATTCGTATTTAATTCTCTTATTAATCAGTTATTAGGCATTTGAATTTAAAGTCTTATTATGCAGTATAAGAAAATGTAGTCTCTGTAATGCTAGTTGATGGCAAAGATTCCAGATTTTATTTTATTTTTTTAAAGAAATATACTGAGATGATATAAATAAAATAAAATAAAATAAAATAAAATAAAATAAAATAAAATAAAATAAAATAAAATAAAATAAAAAACTTCCTCAGCATTTTTCTAACATCTGGAAAAATGAATTCATCATTTCTGGTGTTAAAGAAAATGGTAAATTGAATTATCTGGTTAGCTTATCATACTCCTACACTTCTGAAAGAATGCAGCAGGTGTTCTATTTCATGGCAATTATTTCATAAACATGGCTAAATTCTCATTCACTGTGAAGAGAATGACAACAGCATATTTATAAATGGATGAACAAGATGTCTTTAAAAAAAACGATCGCAAATCTTTCTATGTTTCAGTAGAATCTATCAAAATATTTCTGTTTTTTCATTATATAGTAACGGGTGACTTGAAATGAATGTATATGCAGTTCTTTTTCCCCCCTTATAACTTATACTAAAACCAGTAATCCTAAAGCAGCAATGTTCATAATTCATCTGAAAAGTAGGCAACAGTGAGCAAGCAAGCACATTTGCCTTCAGGAGGCTTCCAATCTAATGTTAAAACAAAGTGGTTATAGTGCCCTGTGATAGTTTGAAAGCAAACCACAGCGCTAAAGTGAAATATTTGTCTTCCACAATCACACAAAACAAAACTCATAATAGAGAATCATGGACCCAGTTAATCTTCAGTTAAAAATTCCAAGATCTTACATTGATTAAGGGAGACATTTGACTTAATATGCCATGTAGTGGGTGTTAAAATGATAGATTCTTTAAAAAAAAAAAAAAAAAAAAAAAAAAAGCTAATAGGATAGACTCATTGCCATTGACCAAACATTACTTTATACTTTCCTTTGGCGTCTAACATTTTCCACTCTGTCTCCTGAAATTTCTGTTGCAAATTTCTCTTATATTTCATTCTTTTTCTAAAATGTCACATCTAATCTGTGATCTTAAACAAATCCATAGGACTCCTCTTAACTTTTAACTGTCTCAAGTAATTGACCATACTCTCCCTTTCAGTCTGTACTCTTCCAAAAAATATTTCCTGGTCCAACTAAGCAGTCAGTTGTTTATTTGTTTGTTTATTTATTTATTTATTGGCATGCCAAGTGATAATTTGAGGTCAGTACTTATGTACAAAGTTAATTAATTAATTAATTAATTAAGCTATTCCACTGTAAATGTATTTCATATGACTACTCCCATACACACGTATATACACACCATCATTTTAGCTCATACATATAGATGTCTAAGGTACTCACTTTCCTTTGTTTTTGTTTTTTTTTTCTTTTTCTCACTTTCCTTTGATGAGGACTTTGTACACATTTCAAAAGTTCTTTCTATCCCAATTCTAGTAATTATCTTGGACTATCTTTGAACCCAGTTATGTGACTCACCAAATCCACTTTTAAACCAATATGTAGGGATCCCTGGGTGGCGCAGCGGTTTGGCGCCTGCCTTTGGCCCAGGGCGCGATCCTGGAGACCCGGGATCGAATCCCACATCGGGCTCCCGGTGCATGGAGCCTGCTTCTCCTTCTGCCTGTGTCTCTGCCTCTCTCTCTTTCTCTCTGTATGACTATCATAAATAAATAAAATTAAAAAAAAAAAATAAACCAATATGTAATATTTATTTCCTGGGCATTGTGTATATTGTTAGGAAACCAAAGTTGATTATTTTAAATCCTCTAGCATGAAGTTGCTCAGATTGTGAGACAAAGATGTGAACCAAATAGCTACAGTACAATCTTTCATGAGATATAAAAGGGAACTTGTTTAAAGACCTGTGGAAAGAAATTCTTCAGTAAGACATATGCCATTTCACAACCTTGACTCCGATCTAGCCTGATAATCTGATATCTATACCTTTGCTCTCCATCTCTCAATTTCCCTCCTTGCCACCCACCAGAACTCAAGACTTTATATTGAATTTCTCTCCATTCTCTAAACATGCCATGCCTTTTGCAATTCTGTGCCATTTTTCTTATGGTTCCATCTGTCTGAAATATCTATTACCCCTCTTGGCCATCTGTCAAACTCCTGTTACTCCTTTTTAGCTTAGAAATTAAGTATCAGATGAAGACTTCCCTGATATTATAAAGATTGAAACACCAACTCTTTTGTTTTTCCATGCCCTTTGGGTGTACTTCTAGTACACCCAAAATTATTTATAATAAAGTACCATCTCTCTAGCATGTCTCTGAGCTCCTAGAAGGTAGAAACTGAATATATATAATATATTTTAATAATATATATATTTAATACCTGGCACATAATAAGTGATCAGAACTTTTTTATAAAACAAAGATTGACATACAAAAGAAGGAAGATATGAGAGAAATTCACATCAAAAGAAAGGCCTTTTATTCTTATGATGTTCCATAGGTGCAACTTTCCTGTTAATAATTAATTAATTCTTCAGTGTAATTTACCTCCAAGGTCTTGGAATTTTCTGGACTCTTCATTAGTCTTATAGGCTAACTTGATCTTTCAGAAGCAAGCCTTAGGTTAGAATGGCTTAACACAATAAGTTTTATTTTTTGTTCATATAAATTCCAGTGCCAAAGTTCCTATTAACTGTAGGGTGGCCCTATTCCATGTGGTGTCTCTCACAAATTCAAGCTCCATTCAGCTTATGAATCTGCCATCTGTAAAACAAGGCTTCTAAATTTGAACGGAAGAAGAGTTCGTATATTTAATCTCTCAGCCAGGAACTGACATATATCATTTCTGTTCATATTTCATTGGCTAGAATTAGTCACTTGGCACCATCTAGATACAAGAGGGCTAGAAGAGACTCCCAGGTACAACTTTATATCATAGAGACCATGAATATTGGTGGTCCACTAGCCCTCTGTGTTGTACAATTGAATTGGCTCAAATAACTATAAATAGTAGTTAATATCCAGAAACTAGAATCTGATAAGTAAAATGAATTTGAACCCACCAAAATATGCATCTGAGGATGGCTAGAGAAGAGGCTTAATTAACCATGGATTGAATAAAATATTCCTTCTGAAAGTGTTCTTAAATTGGATAGGCCTTGAAAGTTACAATTTGATATATCTCGGAAATGCCTCTATGTCTGGTTCTTTGCATTTTATTGTTGCTTTAGAGGAAATGTGTTTTAATTCATGATCCAGGAAAGACAATATGTTTTATTTAAAGTTGAGAAAATTGATGCACGTTATTGGAATTTTGTTTTGCCCTTGACCTAAGTGATCTAAACCTCTGTTAAAAAAATAAAAGATTTCATGTGCAATTGCTATTCACATCTGATTTCTTTTCTTCTGTGACAAATTTATAATTCTGGCTCACTTTTAATCACATATGAGTTTGAGGGTTTTGTTTTTGAAACAAAGATGCACCTATATTGTGGCTGGGTTCTAAGAGAACTAGCTCATATTATTTTCTTGGCTAATCGTCAATTGATGTCTACATCTACATCTAGGATCTACAAGGTCCTAGACCTTTGCAAAATCTTGGTTAGATGAAATTATATAAGATTATTTCCTGTAGGAATACCAAAAAAATACCTTTATATGCTAACATTAATCTTTCTTACTACCCTTCCACCTGCTTATCATTAAGTTAAATATAGAAAAATCATTTTTATCTCCTCACATGACAAATGTTTATTGCATTATTTGTTTCTCATGCTGATTTTATTACTGGGTCACGAACAATACATAGCTTATATCAACTTCTGTAAAACTCCAAGATGCAGTGTTTTCCTAAAATTTTTTGATACAGATTCCTTTAAAAAACAAAAAGAAAAGAAAACATATTTACCTTACCAGCACTCCAAGGAACACACTTCAGGAAACACTGTCTTTATATGTAATGAAACAGAATAGAAGGCAGAGAGGTGGATTAGCCTGGGAATGGGTCTTAGAATGTGACACAACTGAGTTTGGCTTCTTCCCTTGCCGTGCTATATCTGTCTAATTTAAAGTGAATTTCCTAATCTCCCTGTACTTCACATTCCTCAACCATAAAATAAAAATTTTTTATGACTAAATTAGAGAACACATGGGAGAGAAATAATTGTGCAAGACTCAACACTTAGTAGTTCCTCAGTAAATGTTCATGTAACTATTTTCAATTTAACTTTCCTCCTTTCAAATCAAAATAAGAAAGCTTTAAAGACTTTAGGCTTTGGTGTCAATCATAAGATAATAGAATCTCTACCTCTCAAGAAAAATATACCTCTGCCCACCCAATAAGAACAGTAGGCCACCTGGAAGATATGCATGGCTACATTTGAGGCCTCACAAGATGAGCTCTAAGGAAAGGCATTTCTTAAATTGTTTTATTTTGAATCCAAAACCATTCCCATCACTGTCACTTATCATTCTAAACCCTTAATAATGTAAGGGGACCTTGAAAATTCCTTTTGGAGAAAATTGCCTCTACCTTGCAGCCATAAAACAATTGTGCTCAGGAACCATACAGAGTAGTTTGTCTACTTAGCTCAACCACAGAACAATGTATTGGGAAGAAAAATATTGGGTGAGTATTCCGTTCTGCATTTTCAAACTCTGCATAGCTGGTGAAGTAATTATCACATTTTGTCTTTTCTTCCTCTATCCAATCTTTTGACCTTTTATTCATCTACTCATCCACTTAATCAACAAATGTTTGTTTTAGTAGGTAAGTAGGAGTCAGTAGGAGTCAGTAGTAAGCAAAAATGTGTATGGTTCTTACCCTTGTGGAACTTAAATTAACTCCACTAGACTTCATTAATAGTGATACCTAACATCATTGGTCTTACTTAATTCTTATAGTAATTCCGTAAGATAGGTACTATTATTTATTTCACTTCTATGAGTCTGCTGAAGCAGACAGACATATACCAAGGTCACAAAGTTACTAAGTGCCATATCCCAGACACCTTGACTCTAGAGTCTGTGTGCTGTAAACCACTACGATACACGGCTACCACTGTAGGGACTTTTATCTGTACAAATATATGTCACTGAAGGCTTTTAGTATTCTCGGGTAGATGCATATTAATTCGTTATTGGGGGTGATATCCTTTTGAGTGGCATATTTTTAAATTCATGTAATAAGAAAGATTCCTATTTCCAAAGAGCCATCCAGTAGAAATGATAAAGTGAATTTTTAACAGGTACTGAGTTTAGGTTTTATGGACTTTGCTTCAAAGTTAATAGTATGAATTTCAAGAAATAAACTCATATAAAATAGTCTTAGTTATACCACATTAGATGTGTTGGGTTGCTCTGCTCCACTTGGCTCCAACTGTGACATTTTATTTTCAAAAGCATTGCTTTGCCATCATGTTTTTTAACTATCCTCTCCAAAGTTCTTAGTAAGTTGATATATTTCCAATATGACAGATGCATCAAAATGGCTATTTTAGGAGAGAACTACTATAAATATATAGAAAGATGAGCAATTCATTTTGTATTTTATTTGCTACTTCGTACAGGTTACAACACTAGTGTATATGATGCAATTGGTTATTCTCAAGGACAGGGAAAATATTCTGTATTTAATGGGTTTTATTTTTTACTTCTTTCAATTTTACTGTTTTAACAAAGAACCATTCCATGTCTTAGAAACCAAATATACTTCAAGAAACAATTCTTGCTTTAAGAAAATAAATGTATTGCTTACTTTGAGACCTAAATAACAACAACAACAACAATAATAATAAAAATAATAATAAAAGTCATTTTTGCCAGGATGGAAAACATGAAAGTTTGATTTATGTTTATTTTCATAAAGCTTCCACCCCTGTCCTTTTTTGTTTTTGATACTACCTGTGGAACTCTAAGCTGTAATAATAAAAAAGAAAAAAAAAAAAAACGAAGGTAGCATTGAAATAGTATGAGGTATACAAAAAAAAGTCATTACTCTGAAATTGATATTTTAATAAACACTATCTTTGCCATAGGTTTTACCACTTTTTTGTTTGGTTCTATCTAGTTGAACATCAAGTAGCAATTTTTCTAGAATCTTTACTAAAAACAGCAAAATTAAGAATGCAAAACACAAATATGCTCACCAAATATGTAAATCATAGAGGATTTTTTTCTCCCTTCTTGACTAAATATTCCAGGGTAATATGTAAGGAAAGAGTCAACATTTCAGTCAATATTTTATTTTCCATGTATATAAGCCCTAAATATTAAATTGACTCTAGACCTTAAATATTGACTTGGATTTTTGGTATAATTTTAATAAATAAAGAATATATTTTTCAATTTACTTGTACAGCATAAGTATATTTCATTTAATTTGTGTGGAACCTGTGATGCCTGGGTGGCTCAGTAGTTGAGTGTTTACCTTAGGCTCAGAATGTGATCCTGGGGTCCTGGGATCGAATCCCACATCAGGCTCCCTGCAAGGAGATAGCTTCTCCCTCTGCCTGTGTCTCTGCCTCTCTCTCTCTCTGTCTCTCTCATGAATACATAAATAAAATCTTTAAAAAAAATTATGTGGAACCTTTATAAATCTCGACTGCTTCCTGTCTTAGTTTTCTCAGCTTGAGACAGTAAGGCTAATACCTAAATTTATATATGTTAATGATTAGAAATAGTTTGAGGACAGTGCCTAAAATATAGTAGACACTCAATAAATGGTAGCTAAATTTAAGATGCTAAATAATTCTCTGAGACAGATTTTAGGGAACAATTGTATATGTCACAGTTAATGCATATGACATTTTTTATCCTACTGTATATCCATGGTCATTTAGTGATTGTGTCAAAGTAGCTTTCCCTAGTACATGCAGCAGTGCCATTTGAACTGTTCTACCTATGAATATTCAGTGACCACTCGATGGTGTTCTTTTTTTCAGTTTTATTTTATTTTTTTAAAGATTTTTTAAAATCTATTCATGAGAGACAGAGAGAGAGAGAGACAGAAACAGAGACACAGGCAGAGGGAGAAGCAGGCGTCATGCAGGGAGCCCGACGTGGGACTTGATCCCAGGACTCCAGGATCACACCCTGGGCCGAAGGCAAGCGCTAAACCACTGAGCCACCCAGGGATCCCCTTTTTTCAGTTTTATTGGGGAATAGTTGGCACACATCACTGTAGAAGTTTAACGTGCACAGCAAGATAGCTTGATTTACATATATTATAAAATGACCACCACAGTAGGTTCAGCTAACATCCATCTTCGAATATAGATAAATAAAAAAAAAGAGAGAAAAAATGTTCTCCTTGTGATAATAACCATTAAGATTTATTTAATTAACTTCTCTTTTATATCACACAGCAGTATTAGCTATAGTCATCATGTTGTATGGTATAACTCTAGTAGTTATTTGTCTTATAACTGAAAGTTCGTGCCTTTAGACCACCTTCCTTCAGTTCCCCCTCCTCACACTCCCCACCCCAGGTTACCACAAGTCCAATCTTCTTCTGTGAGGTTTTTTTGTTTGTTTGTTTTCTTTTAGATTCTAATACATGTGAGATCATATAGTATTTTTCTTTCTCTATCTGACTTACTTTTCTTAGACAATGCCTTCAGTATCCACTCGTGTTGTCACAAATGGTACTATTTCCTCATTTTTCATGGCTAACTAATATTCCACTGCAGATATATATCACTATTTATTTATCTACTCCTCTGTTGATGGAAACTTAGGTTGGCACCACGTCTTGACTATTGGAAATAATGCCGCTATGAACAGGAGGGTGCAGATCTTCCTTTGAGTTAGTATTTTTGTTTTCTTTGGATAGATGTCCAGAATTGGAATTGCTGGATCAAATGGTAGTCTCTATTTTTAATTGTTTGAGGATCCTTCATATTGTTTTTCATAGTTGCTGTACTAATTAGCAACCCCAGCAACAGAGCACAAATTTTTCCTTTTCTCTGCATCTATGCCAGCATTTGTTATTTCTTACCCTTCTGATGTTGGTTATTCTGACAGGCATGAGTTAATTTCTCACTGTGGTTTTAATTTGCATTTCCCTGATGACTACAGGTCTTCCTCCACCTACAGTGAGGTTATCACCTGGTAAATGCATTGTAAGTTGAAAATATCATAGGTTGAAAATACATTTAATACCCCTAACCTACTGAAAATCATAGCTTAGCCTAGCATATCTTAAATGTGCTCAACACTTAAATGAGCCTACACAAAGCCTATTTGTTGAATACTGTACTGAAAATGAAAACCAGAAAGGCTATATATGTCCAGAATGGTTGTAAGTGTGTTTCTTAACCCTCGTGATCACATGGCTCACTAGGAGCTAGAGCTCACTGATACTGCCCAGCATTATTGCTAGTCTGGGAAAAGATCAAAACTGAAAATTAGAAGTATGGTTTCTGCTGAATGAGTATTACATTTGCACCATTGTAAAGTTAAAAATCTTAAGTCAGATCATCAGAGATCATCCACAGTTATGTCGAGCATCTTTGCATTTACCTGTTGGCCTTTCAAATATCTTCAGCAAAATGTTCATTCAGATCATTTGCCCATTTCTTAAAATTGGGTTGTTTTTTTTTTTTTGTTCTTGAGTTGTCTGAGTTCTCTATATGTTTCAGATATTAATTCCTCTTCATATGTATGGTTTGCAAATGTTCCAAAACTTTGTTTAGGTGGTCTTTTCACTTTATTGATATATATCTCAATATGTCTGAGTAGACTTTTTTTTTCTGGGTAAAATATTTTTTTAATTTGATGTAGATGTAATGTATTCTTTTTTTTTTCCTATTCACTCATTCATGTATTCTTTCAATCATTCATCTCATCCAACCATTTATTCACCTATTATGCTAACTTCACTTAATAAAACTATATTGAAAAACAACTATATGCAATTAACAGAAAAAAAATGTTGACATTGTCTCTGTCCTTGAAGAGCTCATGGACTACTTAAAGTACTTTTGACTTTTATTCAGTAAACATTTATTTGGTACAAATCTTGTGTCAGATTCTATTCTAGGTGTTGTAAACACAGATGAGGAAGAAAAGAGTACCCTGCCCTTTCAGAGCTTGTATTGTCATAAGAAAAAAAAAAAGCAAATGAGTTGTTTTACTAATGACTTGGAGATAATTTTTAATTTATTTAGTTTATTTTTTAAAAAAAGATTATGTGAGAGAGAGCACATGTGAGGGTGAGGGAGAGAGAGAACCAGACTCCCCACTGAGCAGGGAGCCTGGTGTGGGGCTCAAACCCAGAACCCTGGGACCCTGACTTGAGTTGGAGGCAGATGCTTAGCTGACTGAGCCACCCAGATGCCCCATTTTTTTTTCATTTTAAAGAAAGAAAGAGAGTATAAGCAGGAAGAAGACCAGAAGGGGAAACAATCTTACGCAGACTCTGCATGGAGCCTGGACCCAGGGGCAGGTTCAATCTCATGACCTGAGCCAAAAACACGAGTTGGTCACTTAACCGACTGGGCAACCCAGACACCTTATTAGAAGATAATTTCATACAAGCAATAATAGGGTGTCTAAAAGTTAGCATGGGGAACACAGTTACTCTGACTGAATAAAACCTTTCCCCATCAGAAATATACAACCTAAGGATCCCATTTTTGTAAGTTGGATTTTCTTCAGTATCTCTGTTTTGGTGTCACTGATTGCCATTGTCCTGCTGTGCGTTAGCTTGTCCGAGAGCTAAATTTTCCAGGAATCCTAATTGATTTTTATTTGAAGCTAATTATTATTCCTCTGCTGTATTTATTTTCCCGGTTTGGAAATTGAGAGAAAATATCTCTTTGGTCTCTTGTTTTCCTTTATGCCATTAAACTTAAATGGAAACTTAAATGGAAACTGAGGCCTTTCTTCCTTTTCCTCTTTGTCTACTTGAGTGTGTCTCTGGCAAAGAGAACTTCCCAGTAAGAATCATAGTCTTAAGAGCTGCTGAATGCCTAAGGCATGTCTGAGCAAGCTTTACTGCCCTATTTATAAGACAACAGGGTGCTTTGCTTAGGAAGCCCAGCTTCTTCTGAGAGCCCACAGGCAAATCGGTTACCAGGCAACAACTGATTTCTTATGAAAACCAAATATAAAAGCCTACATCATTAATTAAACAGATAAGGATACAGTCTTCCCATAGTTACTAACCTGCAAGCGATGAAGTTCTGCATCTAAAATGTATAAATCACCATTTTGGTTTTATAAAGATGCTCTTGTTTTAGTCAAATACAGTGGGTAACTATTTGCCTGTGTTGAAAGTTCACTTACTGGTTAAGGCAAGTAGATCGTTTTTATCTATTAAAAATGATATTTAGCTCAATGTGTGCTTCAGAAAAGGTGCACAGATTGATGGTATCAGTTTAGTTTAAGCAGTGCCATTTCAGTCTTATGATAGTAGAAGAGGACAGAGAACAAACATGTTATAAGCAGGCCCTAAGGGAACTAAAACAGAAGAAAAAATATGTACTACGGGACCCAAAGTTCTATTAGGCAGACCATTATAAGTATTTAGACCCCCAAAATTAGGTGGGAAGGAGCTGTCATATGATTGAGTGGTTTGTTATTGTTGTTTGCTTGTTTTTACCAGAACCATAATGTAGCTATTACTACAAATGTTAGTCAGAGACTAGCTGCATTTTGTTCTTTTAGCTCTAGGAGGTCATGATAAATCAGTGGGACAGGTACAGAAAGGAAGAAAGGCCAAGGACATCCCATTGTTTCTACTAAGAGATTAGTGATGGGTACAAGCCAGTAGGGAGACTCAGCGGAACATTGTTCCTACTGGGAGAGAAGGATAGGTCGTTGGTAGGCAGATGTTATTTCAGCAATTTCAGAAAGTTTAAGCTGACTTGAATATGATTTCAGAGCATTTGGTGGGAAGTGACTCTCCACTCTCATCAATAATTCCTAAAATTAAATATTGATGTTAGCATAATTTATAGTCCTCTGATAGGTAAATAAATGTCCAATAAACACCCAAGAGTCTTGATTTGTAAAGATCTAATTACATTTTTGAAATAATTTTAGTGATATTCTCCTTTCAAGTGAGTAAAACTATGACACACCTGAAGAAGAAGGTACAGTTGACCACTCCTTGCATTTTGTTTGTCGTTTGTTTTAATTCCCATGATGGAATGTTGTTTTACTAACAAATTTGGCAGCTGGATGGAATCATATACATTCTCCATATATCCAACTTGTCATTCAAACAAGAAATGACTAAAATTTTCGTCTCTGAAGCAATTACTAATGAGAAAATGCTTTTAAATATGCCTGTGTTAATAAACAACTATGTGTTTCCTAGTTTGGGTTTTCCAACTTGGGTAAATGGTCTGTAATAAGTCTTAAGTTTCACCTTCCGTCCTTGACTAATTCTTCCAGAACCCAGTCAGAATCTGCATCCAGTAAGATGCTAAATGCTTGCCTGTCAGGGACAACACAAAAACTAGATTCTCTCTAAGAAGTGTCTCTTTTGATAAGATTGAAAAGTAGGGTGATGACTTGAATTGACATTGCTACAAATTGCTTTAAAAAGATGAGTACTTTACGGTCTTTTCATTTTTAGTTTCAAGTTATGCTTCTCCAGAAAATGCTACCAAAACTTGATTGTGCCCTTTTTAAAGTATCACTTTTGAATGAAACATGGACAAGTAAAAATTGGTGAATCTGAGTATATGGTACATGGACTTTCTCTTTACTATTTTTACCACTTTTCAGTAAGTTCAATATTATTTCAAAATAAAAAGTTAAAGTAGAGTTATGATTAGTATTTTTGGACATATTATTTAAGTTCTCAATGATATTTGTGGTTTTATTAGAGGAATTGAAAACTGTTTTTGAGGCTATTGAATCACTGAGGTTTTTTTGTTGTTGTTGCTATTATTTTGCATGTTTTTCTTTGTGTCTATGTTTGTCTTAAACATAATCCTGCAGGTGATTTATTCTGATTACATTAACTATAAATATTTAGTATTAATGGCTACATTATTGACAATTCTGATCCATGTTTTTATGATGTTTTCTCTAAAGGATGAAGGAAGTAGATATTTAATGATTGCTTATTAGGTCCAGATTTTTGCCAGGTGTTTTTACACATGTTATCTAATTTAATTCTTGTGCTAATCCAATGAGTTTATGTGATGTTATCTCAATATTTTAAATGAAGAAAATTATTTTCAGTTCATATTTTTTCAAGGTCATATAATTTTAGTAAATGAGTGAACACTGGAATCTAAAGCTGTTTCACTATTAGTTAATGATCTTTTGATACATTAGTTTCTACTCATAATTTAAATTCTTGTTTTCAATTATTAATATGTATGTTTTATGTCCAAAGTCAATGTAAATGTGACAAGGGAAAATTTCAGTAAAAAATAGCTATTCAATTTAATTTTTAAAATAAACTTTTCTCAAGTGCCTAAGATGTATAGAACAATACAGTTATAGTGTCAATCAGCAAATTCATGGTCAGATCTTCTTTTTTATCTTTACTATGTGTTTTTATCTCAGAAGTTCACTAGATCATTAAAATACACATTCAAACCTGTAGTTGGCATAATTAATACACTTCTTTTATATTTGATTAACTATAGTTCTAGCACAGTGATTCCCAACAGGAATGAGAAGCTATCAAACTGATTGCCTATCACCACCCCACCTCAACCCCTCAGGGTATAACAGAATCTGGGCTTAATTTAAAAAATTGAGTGTGTAATCCTTTAAAAGCTTTACATATAATTCTTGACAAATCCCTTCCAAATTTTTCCATAATCTCATTTTGTAAATTAGGAATAAATTTATATTCTGAGATTGTATCACAATTCAAGAAAGCAAATCAGTGACAGCATTTATCCTCCTGTGACATTGCTACATGGTGTTGGCTTTGATCTGGTCTACATAGGAAACTAATATCTGAGAGATTTTAAACTTCTCAAAAGAAATTACAAGTTGTGTCATTAATATACTTGATTTTAATAATTTTTATTAACAAATACCAGGCAGGCAAATAGAATCTATAGTCATCTTTTAATCCTCTAACATCTATTCCACTCCATCACCAAATAATTTCATTTCTACTTTGTAATTTAAATATATATATATTATATAGAGAGAATATATTTATTATAGATTTATTATAGATGTATATACTATATATGTATATTATGCATATCACTATATATTATAGGTATCTATATAATATATATCATCTATATATCATCTCTATGTATCATTTAAATATAATATATACCTATATAATAGATCATTGATATTGATACTTCAAAGAGGACACAATAAAGTTTTCATAGCATATCTTCTGGAGAAGCATAACTTGAAAATAAAAATTAAAAGACATTAAATTACTCATCTTTTAGAGAAATCTGTAGCAATGCCAATTATGTAGCTATATAATATATATCATCTATATATCTATTATTTTATATCTATATAATCTGAATCTATCTATATAATAGGATATCTAATATATCTATATACAATATATAACATCTGTATATATCTTCTTTGAATTGTCATGACTATGCTTTGCTTCAGCCTTATACTACTATACACTTGGATTGTTGCAGTAGAATGAATTATCATTTCCAAATACAAATTTATGTGTATGCCCATATCCATGTCCACCAAAACTTGTGAATCCCTCTTTTTCATTTAAGGTAAAATTTAATTCTCTAATTGCTATTTTTTTCAGCCTCATGTCTATATAGCTTTCTCTGGAACACTCATATTTGCAACATTGTAGCACCAGGACAGGAAACTGCTCTTCCAAAAAGTCGTTTTTTTTTTTTTTTTCATGTTTCCCCAGTCACAAATAATCTTTCATATGTCTAGATCTAATGTTTAATAATTGTTTTCATCTATAAATTGTTTAACACAATGCCTAGCATTTAAAAAGAGCTCATATAACTAACACATACTATTTTACTTTTACTAAATGATTATCTGAATATTGGAAGACTATTTTTAAATAATCATTTCTCATTATTTTTTTGAGCTATCCTGTCCTTTTCCTTAAGTTAAGAAGAATGGGGAAATTTTTCTATATAAAGGAATGGAGTGTATTAAAGCATTGACTATATAGCATAGTAATCTGATAGAGGAATGCTTCCTATCTGGTATTTTAAGTAAAAAACATTTAAATCCATTACTTTTCCTTTCACGAGTAGCAAATTATAAAACACATTATTTTATGTTAACTTGTAAAAAACCTTGCATTTCCAGATGCCAAATATGCAGTAGTTAACTTTGCTCATTCTTGTTTTCTTTTTTTAAACTCCTTTCTTACAATATTCAAGTCACTAAATAAAATAACATACCTGGTGTAAACAATCCATGGTTTAAAATCATCAAAGGTGTGATTAGTAAAAGAAGGTAAAGGAAAGGATAGCCAAGTCATCATTGTATGTATAGATATTAAGTCATAAATCCAAAAAGGACTATACAGAAGCCTATACAAATACATACAAACAACTCTTTAAAAAAATACCTCTTAAAAAAAAAAAAAAAAAAAAAAAAAAAAAACCTCTTTCCTATATAGATAATAGTTTCGGAGTTAAATTCTCCAGAGCAGAATAGAAGGAGAAAAACAAGGAGACTACCCAACTTCAAGACTTATTATAAAACTATAGAAATCAAGAAAGTGTGATGATGGTGAAAGAATGGGCAAATCATGAAACAGCATGGAGAGTCCAGAAGTTGATCCATATAAATGTAGCCAACTGATTTTGACAAAGGTACAAAGTCAATACAGTGACGAAAAGATAGTCTTTTCAACAAATGTTACTGAAAACCCTGGACTCCCACATGTAAAAAAAAAAGGAATCTAAACATGACCATATATCTTTCACAAAAATTAATTCAAACTTGATAATAGACTTAAATGTAAAATGCAAAAGTACAAAACTCTTAGAAGATTGCATGGGAGAAAATCCAGATGATGTTGGATATCACAATGACTTTTAGATATAAAATCAAAGATATGATCCACCATGAAAGAAATAATTGATAAGCTAGACTTCATTGAAATTAAGAGCTTGTGTTTTTTTTTTTTAAATACTGTCAGAGAACGGGAAGAGGAAAGATTCGCAAAAGAGAAATCTGGTAAAGGACTATATGAAGAACTCTTAGTACTCAGCAATAACAAAACAATCTGCTTTAAAAATGAGCCAAAGACACTATTTTCTGGGGGTGAGGGGGCAAAGACTTTAACAGACACTTCATCAAAAAGACATACAGATGGCAAATAAACATATGAAAAGATCCTCAACATCATATGTCATCAAGGAAATCCAAATTAAAACACATGCACAACACCACACACCTATTTAAGTGGCCAAAATCCAAAACACTGACAACACCGAGTGCTGTCCATGATGTAGAGCCACAAAAACTTTTCCTTATTGCTAGTGGGAACCCAAAGTAGCACAGACGCTTTGGCAAACAGTTTGGCTATTTCTTACAATGACGTATGCTCTTACCATATGATCTAGCAATTATTTACCCAAATTACTTGAAAATTTATGTCCACACAATAACCAGCACATGATTTATAGTAACTTTATTCATCATTACCAAAATTTGAAAGCAACCTAGACGTTCTTCAGTAGGTAAATGGACAAATAAATGGTGATATATCTAGACAATGAAATATTATTCTACACTAAAAAGAAATGAGCTATCAGGTCAAGAAAAGACATGGAGGAAATATATGTATATACATATATATATATATTAAAAAGTGAAAGAAGCATATCTGAAGTGGCTATCTACTATTTTACTACAAATATATGACATTTTGGAAAAGGCAAAACTATAAAGACAGTAAAAAGATTAGTGTTTGCCTTGGCTTTGAAGAAAAGATGAATAGACAACATGGAAGATATTTAGGGTAAACAATTGTCTGATCCTATGATGGTGGATGCATGCCATCATACGTTTGTCAAAACTCATAGGATGTACAACACCAAGAATGAACTCTAGTATAAACTGTGGACTTTGAGTGATGATAATGTATCAATTTATGTGCATTGATTGTAAAAAATGCACCACTGTGGTTCAGAAACTTGATAGTGGAGGAAGCTATGTGAGAATGAGAGCATGGATTACATAGGAATTCTTTGTGCTTTCTGTTTACTTTTGCTAAGAACCTAAAACTGCTCTAAAAATAAAATCTATTTAATAAAAAATATGGTGAACTCCTGCGATGTTCCAGGCATTGTTACTGACCTTGGGAGTATAAAGGTGTATTGAACACATTGTAATGATGGCGATAGATAAATAAAGAACTAATTTCAATATAATTGAATGATAAGATAGTGGTATACATAGGATAGAAAAGAGAAGATAACTAACCAAAAGTCAGAGAAAACGTCTTGGAGGAGGTTTTGCTTTCTGCTTGAGCAAAGTCTTAGAAGAATTATGTGATATGGCACAATAATATAGAATTGGCACTAATAGGAGAGAAAAATGAAAGATTGTTTCAATTTAGTACATTGGCAAACATATAATTTCAATATTTCAACTTGATAAAATATACACTAGAAATGTTATTGCTTAAAATATTTTGTATAGTTCAAGAAAAAAAATTCCAAAATACTGCATATTTGGAATAAGTGCTTAGAGGATAAAAATGTATTGTTAGTCAATTATATTTTAAAACCATCATCTGTAAAACATTACCAACAATTCAATACTTTTCTCTCTTATGTACTTCATTGTATTGCTTTCCATCAGTTAAGTCATGAAGGGAATGTATTGCCTTATGTAGCTGAAAAGTCTAGAAATAAATATAAATTTAAATTAGAATTGACCCAGAACTCCTGGAAGGTAATTGAGATCATGTCTATCTACATTCTTTGACTTGGTTTATTTGCTATTGGCTTCATTTTCAGCCTCCACGTTGGTACTTAAACGGCTGCCCAGAGCTCCATCAGGATTGTGCCTTGTGTTCAAATGGAAAGGTTCCTGTTCAGGACCAAGGGTTATTTATTTGTGCCCACTTAAATTTAACATTAGTCCCAGATCCAATCATCAGGCCAGCAAGATAAAATTATTCTGATTAGAGCCCCACTCCTGGAGTGAGAGGATAGCAACCAAATTAGATTTTAAAGAAATAACTTAGAAGAGGTATGATTCCCACACCAGAAATTCATGATACTGAAGAAAGGAGGATAGCGGACTGGTGGCCAAAAAACTTCAAATGTCTGTGAGGTATAAACTATGAACTGTGCCTCAGTATGCAATATCCCTTCTTTTCTCAGGTAATAGAACGTTTGAACATTAGCCATACACGTAATCTCCTTGGTAGAGACTGTATCTCCTAGTCGCTCTTGAAAGCGTGTGAAGTTATTTATCTGAGTATGAGCAGAGGTATGTGCGAAATTTCCGGGTAATCTCCTTAAAAATTGTTGCTTTGAACTCTGCATCTATCCCATTCTGTACGCAGTGAAATGGCAGGGGATTTTGGCCACATTGGAAGACAAATCTAGAACTAGTCACTCCTTCACATCAAAAGAATGATTCCTAATATTTTAAAGGAAAAAAAATGCATATATACATTTTCAATTAATTTATTCTTTACTTACCATGCTCATTTTCATTCAGTAACTATTATCATTGCTAGAATGATGCTGGGATGCGGAATGAGGTTTGCCTAGATTAAGAGAGACATTTTCAATTCATATGCATAATATGAAGCTATTCATACTATTTCTAAACCTTACTTCCTACAGTAGGTAAAATTTATTCTTGATAGGGAAAAAAATGATTCCAAATTGGACACTTGCCCAAAAGCAAACAATGAATTCTATATTCAACATTGTTTAGGTTTAGGGCTCTTTTACTGATGAGATAAATGACATAGATCAATCCTTCTTTGGCCAAGTTGTATGGTTTTCTGAACTGTTCCTCAAAAGAAACCTTCTAGTATTTGTCAAGTGCGCCATCAAAATTATCATAAAATAAGCAGATATAATCTTCTACTTCAGGAGGGATTGTTTTAAACACAAAAGATGATTAATTTTGACACAAACCATGTTATGGTTCTAATTAAGTGTCCTGGTGGGTTAGTCTGTGTTGAGAAGATTCCCTGACCCTTAATGACAAGTATAAATGAAAAGAGTAGATCATTCAGACAGGGGATGCAAAGGCTTCCATGACAGCCCTTTTTCTTGTAGAAAAGCTAACATTCTGAGCTAAAAATGATAACTGAGATTAAAAACCATAATTCTCTTAATGAAGTGCAGGTTGTCTATATACTCATATTACTATTATTTCATAGGTCAGTGAGTCAAATTGCTTGAGTTCCTAAATAATATTTCTAAATACTTGACCTTTCACACACCTCTGTTTGCACTTATAAAGACTGTGTATTATGCTGTTTGGGATGGAATGTTCTGCAGATATCTGTTAAATCCATCTAGTCCAATTTGTCATTCAAATCAAAGCCATTGTTTCCTTATTGATTTCCTGTCTAGATGATCTATTAATGCAAATGGGCTAGTAAAGTCCGTTCTATTATTGTATTATTGTCAATTTCTCCCTTTATGTCTGTTTTTTTATTATTATTATTTTTATCCCTTTATGTATGTTAATGTTTGATGTGTGACATTTAAGTGCTCTTAAGGTTGGTGCACAGATATTTACAATTATTATGTCCTTTTTTGGATTAATCAGTTTATCATGTAATACACTTCTTTGTCTCTTGATATAGCCTTTGCTTTAAAGTCTATTTTTCTGATATAAGTATGGCTACCTCAGCTTTTTTGTAGCTTCCATTTTTATGAAATATCATTTTCTAGCCCTTCAGTTTCAGTCTGTATGTGTCTTTAGGTCCAATGTGAGTGAGTCTCTTGTAGGTGATCTATAGATAAGGCTTCTTTTTAATCCATTCAGCAACTCTGTGTCTTCTGATTGGAGCATTTGGACCCCTTCAGCTATTTCATCCATTTCCCCACCCGTCTCTCCTCTAATAACCATCAGTTTCTTCACTACAGTTAAGAATCTGTTCTTTAGTTTGTCTCTTTTTTCTTTGTTCATTTGTTTTGTTTCTTAAATTCCACATGAGTGAAATCATATGGCATTTGTCTTTCTCTATCTGACTTACTTCTCTTAGTATTATACTCTCTACATGCATCTATGTGGTTGCAAATGGCAAGATTTTGTTCTTTCGATGGCTGAGTAATATTCCATTGTAAGTGTATACTACATCTTCTTTATCCATTCACCTGTTGATGGATGCTTGGGCAGCTTCCATATCTTGGCTATTGTAAATAAAGCTGCAATAAACATAGAGGTGCATATATCTTTTCAAATTAGTGTTTTCATTCTCTTTGGGTACATATCCAGGAATGGAATTATTGGATTACATGGTAATTCTATTTCTAATTATCTGAGGAAACTCCATTCTATTTTCCACAGTGGCCACACCGATTGCCATTCCCAGAAACAGTGCACAAGAGTTATTTTTTTCTCCACATTCTTGCCAATACCTATTTTTCTTGTGTTGTTGATTTTAGCTATTCTGAAAGGTGTGAAGTGATAGCTCATTATAGTGTTGATTTACATTTCCCTAACGGTAAATGGTTATGAACATGTTTTCATGTGTCTGTTGGCCATTGGGATGTCTTCCTTCTAGAAATGTCTGTTCATTCCCTCTCCCATTTTTAATTGGATTATTTGTTTCTGGGATGTTGAGTTTGATAAGTTCTTTATAACTTTTACATACTAACCGTTTATTAACCCTTTATTGATTATGTTATTTGCAAATATCTTCTCCCATTCTGTTAGGCTGCCTTTTAGTTTTGTTCTTTTCTTTTTCTGTCACTGTGCAGAAGCTTTTAATCTTGATATAGTCTCAATAGTTTATTTTTGCTTTGGTTTCCCTTGCCTCAGTAGACAAATGTAGAAAAATATTGATAGGGCCAGTGTCAGATTCTTGTCTGATTGCTGTGGCTAGAATTTCCAGCATTATGTTGAATAAAAGTTGTGAGAGTAGATATCCTTTTCTTGTTCCTAATCTTAGGAGCAAAGCTTTCAGTTTCTCACCACTGAGTATGATGTTAGCTGTGGGTTTTTCATTTATGGCCTTTATTATGTTGAAATGTATTTCCTCTATACCTACTTTGTTGAGTTTTTAAAATCATAAATAGATATGATGCTTTATCAGATGCTTTTTCTACATTTATTGAAATGATCATATTGTTTTTTTATCATGTATCTTATTTATCATGTCAATTGATTCAAGACTATGAAACCAACCTTTCATCCCAGGAATTAATCCCACTTGGTCATGGTAAATGATTTTTTTAATGTATTGTTGGATTCAGTTTTGATGATATTTTGTTGAGGATTTTTGCATCTATGTTCATTAGATATGTCAACCTGTACTTCTCTTTTTTACTGGCATCTTTATCTGGTTTTGGTATCAGGGTATTGCTGACCTCACAGAATGAATTTGGAAATTTCTCTCCCCCTTCTATTTTTTGGAATGGTTTGAGAAGAATAGGTATTAACCCTTTAAATGTTTGGTAGAATTCACTTGTGAGGCCATCTGGCCCTGGGCTTGCATTTATTGAGAGTTTTTTTTTTTATTATTGATTCAATTTCTCTACTGGCAATCAATCAGTCTGATCAAATTTTCTTTTTCTTCCTGGTTCAGTGTTGAGGGGTTATACATTTCTAGAAGTTTACCCATTTCTTTAGGTTGCCCAATTGATGGTATATATTTTTTCGTAATATTCTGTTATAGTCTTTTGTATTTCTATAGTTGTCAGTTACTTCTCCTCTTTTATTTGTGATTTTGTTTGAGTCCTCTCTCTCTTTCTCTCTCTCTCTCTTAATGAATCTGCCTAATATTTTGTGAATTTTATTGATTTTTTTTCAGAAAAGCATTTCCTGGTTTCATTGATCACTTCTGCTGTTTGTTTTTTTCTCTTTTTTTTGTTTCTATTTCATTTCTTTGTATTCTAATATTTATTATTTCCTTTCTCCCACTGATTTTATACTTTATTTGTTCTTTTTCTAACTCCTTTAGGTATAGGATAGGTTGTTTATTTCAGATTTTTCTTGCGTCTTAAGGTAGGCCTGTATTGCTATAAACTTCCTTCTTAGTATTAATTTTGTTGATCTCAAAGATTTTGAACCATTGTGTTGTCTTTTCAATTGTCTACGTTTTTTTTTTTTTTTAATTATTTCCTCTTTGATTTCTTCATTGGCCCATTCATTGTTTAGTAGCATGTTATTTCTAGATTTTTTTTTTGATTTCTACTTTCATAATGTTGTGGTCAGAAAGGATGAATGGTATGACTTCAGTTTTTTTATATTTGTTTAAATTTGTTTTGTGGCCTAATATGTGATATTCTGTAAAATATATTGTCTGTCTTTGAAAAGAGTATGTTTTCAAAAAAAATGGAAAGAAAACAAAGAAAATAATGTGTTTTCTGCTGCCTTAAGCCAGAATGTTCTGAATATATCTGTTAAATGTATCTGGTTCAATGTGTCATTCAAAGTCACATTTTCCTTATTGATTTTCTGTTTGGAAGATTTATCAGTTGATGTAAGCAGAGTTTTAACGTCCCTTATTGTTATTGTAGTATTATCCTGTTTTTATGGTTGTTTCTATAGTTCTTCTCTTGCTCTCTTCTCTCGTGGTTTGCCAGATTTTTATAGTGATGTACTTGGATTCCTTTCTCTTTATTTTTTACATATATTAATAGTTTTTGTGGTTACCATTAGGTTTGCATTTGACATCTTATCCATATAGCAGTCTATACTAAGTTAATGGTCCATTAAGTTTGAACCTATTCTTTACTCATTCCCTCCAATATTTTAGATATATGACATCATACTTGGATCCTTTTATTTTGTGAATCCCTTGACTGACTTCTATAGATATACTTAATTTTACTGTTTTTGTGCTTCCAATTTTCCTACTCATATTCTTTTCTTTTGATTCAGCGAGTCCCTTTAACCTTTCTTTTTGGGTTGGTTTAGTGGCCATGGATTCCTTTAAATTTTGTCTGGGAAACTCTTTATGTCTCTTTCTATTCTGAATGATACCCTTAGTGGATTGAGTATTCTTCGTGGTTAACTTTCTTTTTTTTTTCTTTTAGCACTTTGAATATATAATGCCAGCTCCTTCTGGTCTACAAGGTTTCTGCTGAAAAAAATCAGCTGATAGCCTTAGGGGTTTCTCTTGTATATTAACTGCTTTCTCTTCTCTTGCTGCTTTTAAAGTTCTCTCTTTATTGCTACTTTTTGCCATTTTAATTACTATCTGTCTTGGTGTGGGCCTCGTTGGATTTTGTTAGGTACCTTGTGATTTCTGGAATTGGATTTATGTTTCCTTCCTTAGATTTGAAAAGTTTTCAGCTATTAGTTCTTCAAATATATTTTCTGTTCCTTTATCTCTCTCCTCTCCTTCTGGGATCCCTATAATGTGAATGTTATTACAATTGATGGTAATACTGGGTTCTCTAGGACAATTTTCATTTTTATTATATTTTCACTCTTCTGCTCAGCTCATTTGCTTTCTATTACTCTGTCCTCCAAGTCACTGTTCTCTTATGCTTACTCTAGTCTACTATTTATTCCATCTAGTGTATTTTTAATTTAAGTTATCAAGTTTTTCATCTATTTTGGTTCTTTTTTATGTTTTCTATCTCTTTTTTGAGGTCTCGCTGTAGTCTTCCACTCTTTTCTCAAGTCCAGTAAGTGTCTTCATGACTATTACTTTAAATTCTGTGTTAGGGGCAGCCTGGGTGGCTCAGCAGTTTAGTGCTGCCTTCAGCCCAGGTTGTGATCCTGGAGATCCGGGATCGAGTCGCACATTGGGCTCCTGCATGGAGCCTGCTTCTCACTCTGCCTGTGTGTCTGCCTCTCTTTCTCTCTCTCTCTCCCTGTGTGTGTGTGTGTGTGTCTCATGAATAAATAAATAAAATATTTTTTAAAAAAATTCTCTGTTAAGCATATTAATTATCTCTGTTTCATTTAGTTCTCTTGCTGTGATTTTGTCCTATTCTTTCATTTTGGACATATTCCTCTGTCTCCTTATTTCTCTAACTCCTTGTGTCTATTTCTCTGTGTTGGAAAAGTCAACTATTTTTTCTGTTCTTGAAAGCAGCAACCTTATGAAGAAGACATCCTGCAGTGCCCTTCAGTGCAACGTTTCCAAGAACCTGGTGTTTTAGGGGTGCCTCCTACATGTTGCATGCACCGTACTTTTGTGGTTGAATCACTTTTGCCTTCAGTCATCAGCAATGACTCTCTTTTCCACTTGTTCTGGACAGTGGTATTAGTAGAACAGTCTGGGTCCATCTTGGGCTTAAATGGAGTCAGATGTTTGCCAGAGATGCTGTAGCATAGAACTGCAGGGTGCTTTTGTTTCTTAAAGCTTTTATTGGTGGGTGGAGCCTGCAGTCAGATCAGATATCTTCCCCCAGTCCACTTCTTGGGCCACAGTCTGACTGATGTTTGTGTGATTATCTTCTCATCTTCCAGGGGTAGGAATCACTTTACTATGGTGCTGGTCTGTGTTGAGACTGCTTGTGTACTGTCAGGCTTATAGAACTGCTTTGAAGGGGCTCAGACTAAGATTGTATTGGAAGGTGCAGGTCTACAGGAGAATCTCAGAGCAGGGCGTGTGATATTGCCATGTTTGCACAGGTCTTCTGTGGGAGGGGACCTGGAATGGAGACCTGGCTAGAGTGAGTATATCTTCAGGAGAATGCTGCAGTGTGGCATGTTGTTAGCAAGTTAGGTAGCAAATATTATTGCTGTGCTGGTTCCTGCAGGTATCTTTATGTATAAGCTGGGAGATGGGGAAAGAAATTAGCACTCACCAACTCTTCTGTTCTTGGAGAAGTCTGCCAAAGATCCTTGCCCCTCCAGGATAAGCTCTGAGATTAATAAACAAATTTCCCCCCAATATACCCCAAGTGTTTTCAAACTGCTGCTTCTAGGATGACCTGGGGTGTTTGTTGTCCTGTCTCTTTAAGGGTGAGGGCTCAGTTTCCTATTGCCCCATGTGCTTCCCCAGAGGATCCGCTAATTTTTAAAGTTCCAGAAACCAGGAATCAAGCCTCGCTGATTATAAGAACTCACAAAATAATGCCCCTCTGGTTTTCAAAGTCAAATTTTATAGGGATTTGTCTTCCCTGAGTGGGTTCTCCATGCCTGGTGTGCCTGGCATGAGAATCCCCTCCTTTTCTCTCTGCATTACCGCCTCTCTCCCTCTCCAGGTCCATTTAGCTCCCGAACATATTTCTGCCCTTCCTACCCTCTTCAGTATGGCCTCATCACTACATTTAGCTGTATAGAGTATGTTCTGCCAATATTTGAGTCACTTTCTGGGTTATTTATGCTGATGTGGGTGTTATCTAATTGTATCCATGGGATAAGGTGAGCTTAGGGCACTCCTACTCTACTGTCTTCTTCAGAAGTCCTGGTAAGCTGTTTTTTGTTTGTTTGTTTGTTTGTTTGTTTAGTGATAATCTATGTCTATCCAGTATGGTGTTGCTCACTGATTGTGTTGTATTACCAATACTTCATAAATTAATGAGAAATAACTTGAAGACATTCTTTCTGCTCATGTTGTTTTGCTTTTCTTTTTCTTTTTAATCATTTATATAGCCTGCATTTGAGTTGCCTGAAATAATTTTATATCCATGTTTTGTTCTTTTATTTAGCCTACTGAGAAAGACAAGCAGCTTTAACTCAGTTAATGTTAGAGAAGCTAGCATGCTCCATATTTGTTTTTCAGCTTCAGATTTTTTTTTGCTGTAAAGAGAAAATGCTTTAATCTTTCATCCTGAGGCTGTGTCTGTATGACACAAGGCAACAATAGTAAATTTATTCTATTGAAGATTGGTTAATTTAGGAAGGATGATACCTGCCATGTAATTTTAGACACAAGTTGCTTCTTTCCACTCGATGGCAGTGGGCAGACCCTATAGCTTTCATAAATACAGAAATAGGATAGAATAACATTCATTTATTCATATATTAATTAAAGAATTATTAGTAGCCTGCAATTTATCAGATACTCTATTATGCTGAGATATTGATTAAAAATAAATATCTACTCTTTAGGAGGCCCCAAGGTCATTGGAAAAAAGGTAATGTTAGCTGGGGTTTTTTCAGAGCATATGTACAGAGCATAGTGCTGGGGGGGGTGCTTTACATGCATTCTCTCATTTACTTCTACCAATATTCTAGAATTTGTGCATTATTTATATTTTATAAATGAGAAAAACAAATCTGTGAAAGTGAAATAAATTCCATAAGTACAAACTGTTTAACTTATTTATAAAACTTATCTATAAAGGTGGCTGCCATCAATCTTCTCTGTACTTACATGTAACTCCATGAGTCACAGATGGCATCTCTTCCTATAACTCCTTGAATCTGGTCTGGCTTTGACTCTTGTGCTAGTTTCAAGTCTAGCTTCTAAGAGCCTCTAAGAGTTACACAAACACTGTGTAAGAAGTCCAGGCTAGTCTCCTAGAGACAGAGGTTGTAGGAAGGGTAAGTGGAACAAGACACAAGCATTGAAAGAGATCAGCTTGGAGTCCTGCTTAGTATAGCCTTAAATGATTTCAGTCTCTCCCACCTATTATCCAACTTGAATTTCAGGACACCCCAAATAAGACTACTGCACTGAATCAGTCAATTCATAGACTCTGAAAAAGAAATAATTTTAAGTCACTACATTTTGGATTGCTGTGCTACTTCACAGTAGATAAATTGGGCACAAAATTACCATCAAGTTCTCAAGTGTTCTAAACCAGAGACCTTCAAAGTAATTACAATGTTGCACACCATCATTAAAGGTTTTGCATGTCTCCACTATTTATACCATTTTGTTATAAACAATTTTTACATTCTATACTTTTAATGTATTCATTTATTTATCTTATTCACATTTCCTATTAAAATTTATTTTATTATTACTTTTTTTAGAGAGAGAGACTGTGTGAGAAGGTGGATTTAGAGGCATAGGGAGGAGAGGGAGACCGAGAGTCTTAAGTAGGCTCCATGTTCAGGAGAGAGCCCAACATGGGACTTGATCTCACAACCTTGAAATCATGACCTGAGCTGAAATCAAGAGTCAGACACTTGACCAACTGAGCCACTCTGGTGCACCTCACATTTCCTATGATATTATTTACATTAGAAATATATAACCAACAAGAAAAAAATTTAAAACTGAATTAAAAATAATAAGTAGAAACAATTAACAATTTCTAATATTTCACCCTTCAACCGAAGTTTCCCCATCCTAAACACATTCTTAGATGTGTGGACCATGGTTTGGAGATCATAACTTGATTGTTACTTGATATGGATAGTTCAATACTGCTAAGTAATAATAAAACAAGATGATTTTAATGATGAAGACATAGTGTGTAATTATGATATAGAGTAAAAATTGCTTTCATGTGCCTGAGGATTCAAAGAACTGCACCAAAAAGATATTATATATTAAGTTTTCCCAAAATTACAGTGGATGGCAATATTAAATGACAGCAGAAAACCCAGGTAACAAAGGTGCCTGGTTTATACAGTCATGTCTTAGAACATTGTGCTGTGAATCAGATCACAGATTCAAATTTGAAGGCAATTCAAACTCCTATGGAACCAAAATAATCAAATTAAGGAAGGAATTACTTCCTGATTAGTAATTTTAAGATAAACCAGAGGCATAGCCAACAGTATATGATAAAAATAAGTATACAACATTCATATTCTTCAATTACTGAAATATAATGTATCAAGTATCATAAAATAGATATAAATGTTTAGTTAACATTGTATTTCAGATCGAGGCCTTCATTATATTTTGTGATGAATGTACAGAATATAAAATACTAGTATCAAGCATTTGATTCCAAACTCTTAGGCTGTCTATCATGAAGTTTAACACAAGTTTCAAGTGATTCTAACATCAGATAAAATTTAGAAGAGCATTGGTTAGATTATGTGATTTGTTTAGAAGTTTAAAGCTGATGACATCTTTCCATTAGGTGATTTTTAATTTTTTAATTTTATATAGCAGTTTAAATCATCAAAACTTTTCCCGTTAATTATTCATTTAGTTCTTCATTTGATAAATATAATCTAGTGTACCCTATGAGTCAGGCATCTTCAAGTTACTTAGGGTAGGGGAATGATTTTTAAAAACCCCAAAACCAAAACCAACCAACCAAACAAAACATGTTCTCATGTTGGTAATACTGTAGATGAGAGGAGAAAAACAAACATGTGGAACACAAATGCATCATTACATATAGTTTTTTTTCAATTTGTGAATTTCTTTGACATAAAGAAAATGCATTACAGAGTTAAGGGGTTGCCAGATTTGGGTGTGTAATACTGTGATCAGAGTTGTCTTCATTGAAGGAAATGAGCAAAAGCCACGATGATACGCAGGCAAAACTTTCCTGGTGCAAAGAGGAATCAGTCAGAGGCTCTTAGGAGCCTGGTGTGATTAAAGAAGAGCAAGGCCTGATGGCTGAAGGATGATGAGGAAAGAGATGAGGAATGTGCCAGAAGGACAAGAGAAAAAATGTGATAAAGATCTTGACTTTCACCTTGAGTTAAATGAGGAGCAATTGTAGGGTTTTGAGAAGAAAGTTATGCTTTATAAATATTACTCTGATTACTTTATTGACAAATTCTTAGGATTAAGGAGTGTACAGAGAGGACTGTAGCAGTTATCTTCCAAAATGCTATTTATGACCCAAATTAGATTGAGCTTTGTCTCTCTCTCTCTCTTCATGTCTCTGTATCTATCTCTGTCTCTCTAAAACAGAAGCATGCATACATTTCTATATTTACTTGCATTATGAAAATATTTCAAAGACAGTAAAAGAAGGAGTGAAAGGATTTCCTGTCACTCACCTCAATTATCAACTGAGACAAATGTGTTTATCTATATCCTACCATCCTTCTACCTCCTCCATAAATTCTTAGGTTATTTTGAACCAAAAATTTTATTTTAAAAGTATAACTAGTGATGAATTGCCTGTAAGGTAGCCTTGGGTGAACCCTGGAGTTTGGGCCAGAGCACCTAGAAAAAATGGAATGGCCATCACCTAAGGTGAAGGAGAGCTATGAAAGGAGAAAGCTTAAGGGGAGATGTGCCACAAGAATTTTTGGATATATTGAAATATCCAATTAGCATCTAAGTATATCTATCCAGACATTCCTGTTGCAACATTTAAATACTAAAATCATCATTAGAAAGTCTAGCTGTGGATTTTTTGCAAATGGTGTTTATGAAACTGTGCCACTTATTCCCTATGTTTTCTTCACTCTTTTCCATAATTATTAATAAAAAAACACACTTATTTATTTATTTATTTACTTACTTACTTACTTACTTACTTACTTACTTAGAGGAAGAGAGCATAAGTAGGGAGAGGGATCAAGAAGAGAGAAAGAATTTTAAGCAGACTCCCCACCCCACCTCCAACTGCAGAGCTTGGTGAGATGCTCCATCTCACAACCCTGAGATCATGACCTGAGTTGAAATCAAGAGTCGAACACTCAACTAACTGAGCCACCCAGATGCCCCTCTTTTCCTTAAATCTAAGGGAAAAAGGAACACAGGAATGTTCATGTTTCCTAGTATACAAAATTAGTCAATTAGTACCTCTACACTGATTGATAAGGGACTGATTATTTATGGAATGTTTGGATTTAAAACAGTACATGGAGAGTCACCTCTTTTTACCTTCTTCTGTCTGCTTCTGAGAAGCAATAGGAAGTTCTGCTGCAGGGACTCCTAATAGGATCACCAAGGAAAATATTGATGCTTTATTGAAATAGAAAAACAAAAATGAGGGGCTATTTTAATTACCTTTATGATTTTCTAATGTCTGATAAGAAATGTAGCAATCTTATAATGAGGGATCCCTGGGTGGCGCAGTGGTTTAGCGACTGCCTTTGGCCCAGGGCGCGATCCTGGAGACCCGGGATCGAATCCCATGTCGGTCTCCCAGTGCATGGAGCCTGCTTCTCCCTCTGCCTATGTCCCTGCCTCTCTCTCTCTCTCTCTGTGACTATCATAAATAAATAAAAGTTAACAAAAAAAGAAAAAAAAAGAAAAAAAAAAGAAATCTTATAATGAATTATAAAATGCCAAAGAAAGACTTACAGATTTGACCCTGGTTGAATAGAAACTCTAAACTGAGGCCACATGTTTATTATTTTATTGGGAATAAATTGATTTAATAGACTGTTACTAACATGGGCTCTGGAATCAGTGATACCTGTATCTAAATTTCAGCCCTGCCACTTTCTAGTAGTATGATCTTGAATAAGTTATTTTAGTTTTCAAATTTCTCTTACTTCTCAAAAGGGAAGATAAATATTTACATTTTAGGCTGGTTGTGAGGTTGAGTACGTTATGAATACTAATATGAATCACAAAGTACCTTTCACAGAGTAATTGCTCAATATAAGTTAGCTGTTATTACAACATACGTAAAAACAGACTTCTGATAACTCCACTAGTTCCTCATCATTCTGAACTGCAGAGATGGTAACTTTTACTGGATGAGATAATGAAGTACCAGATGTCTTTGTTCAAATACATATAACCTAATAACGTTAGACAGCACAGACATTAAATCACAAACCAAGGAGACTCAAATGAGGATCATTCTCTTTGTGCATGCATAAGCATTTCTTTCACCTTTCCATGGCCTAAGAATGAAAGACAACTTTAGAGATTTCTGGGAAAAAAATGGCAAGACTTAGGCCCAATCACACACTGATCACAAACTTCTAGGAAACACATTATAGGGAATGGTCTCTCTTGCTCAGGGGATGGATTAAATGAGCTAGTAATTGCATAGTCCTTTATTTCCATAACTTCTCTGAATACAAATGAAGTGTTCTGGTGGCATTTCCATAATGGGTAACTGCAGCAGTCTGATCATGAACTAAACTTTTTTTTAATCACTACAATTCATAAATTCCATCAGTGTATAATATGTGTGTCTGTGTGTGTGTGTATTTTTGAGACAGCTTTTGTCTAATTTTACTCTAAAACTGTACTGAAACCCTAAAAGTGAGTTAGTTCCATTTTCTCTTTGTGGATACCGTAGAATGGATAAGTATATGTGTATTTTTTTTAATGGGGAATGCCTTGTGATTTTAAATTTCACATGTAGAAAACTAATTTTGTGTCAAAAGGTAATACTGCCATCAGGTAGAGGTCATAAATATATCCTTAGTGAAGTATAGACCATGCATTCTAAATTATTGATCTACCTCAACTCTAAATATTCTGTGGGTATTTTATGTATATATTTTGATTTGTTCTCCATAGTACTTCATTAAAGAGTTCAGTGATTTGCACTCAGAAGTACTATAGCCAAGAGGCAACCAAATATAACACAAAGAATTGGTCTGAAGTTCACACTGAAGGCCACACAAAGTCTCTTGCTTCAGGGAAATAAATATAGATATATGTATATATAGCTATGAAATTTAATCAAAGAGAAAAGTAAATAAATTTTATTTCGTTAAATTCTGTAATTCAAGAGGAAAATACTGGAAAACCAACCTACCATGTTAAGCATTTGCATTTCGGGCACAATGTTCTATTTGCCCTATGAACTACAGTACCCCTTCTTATTAGCATTTGTCTTTTCACTGTATTGATAGCCAAGATGAAGTCTCATGACCTAAGGCTGGGACAATCTTTAGTTCCTGTACAGGAATATGGGTCTGAGTGACATGGGAATGAAGGAGTGGTTGGGATTCACTTACAGTCATGCGTCACAGTGGCGCGCTGATGCTACATGTGCTCCAGCAGTGACAGTGGTGGTGACATTGGAACCTTGGGTGTGTTGTTCCTGCTGTCTCACCTCCAGAAAATGAATTAGAATAAAAGTAAACAAGCACAATAAATTCACGTAAGAATAAATGCTATAAGCACATCATTAAGTAATGGGAATGTGATTTTTTTTTAGTTTTTAAATTTTTTAAAAAAGATTTATTTATTTGAGAGACAGAAAGACAGAGAGAGACAGAGAGAGTGAATGCAGGCAGGGGGACAAGCAGAGGGAGAGGGAGAGAGAAAATCTCAAGTAGACTCCCTGCTGATCGTGGAGCCTGACATTGGGCTGATCTCAGGACTCTGAGATCATCACCTGAGCTAAAACCAGGAGTCGGATGCATAACTGACTAAGCTACTCAGGTGCCCCAAAGTGGGAATGTGATTTAAATAGGATGGTCAAAGAATGATTCTCTGAGAAGAGGTCCTTTGAGATGAGAGCTGAATGACAAGATGATGCAAGCCATGAGAATAATTTGTGGTCAGATGGATCAAATGAAGGATATGACAAGTGCAAGGAAGAGGGAGACGGAATGGCGTGAGAGAAAGTTTATTTGTCGTGTAGCATTAGGACAATTATTGTATTAATAACTATCATCAGAATTGCTCCCAAAGAAGAGAAAATTTTCTTGCCCTGGTAAAATACCCATCCCTAGTTAAGGTGAGGAGTTGAGAGCACATTTCAGAGGAAGGCAAAAAAAGAAACAGCCAAGCATCTCCTCACCTAAGAAATAAACATGAATTTGAAGGAAAAGTGCAGAAGAGCAGAGAGTCGGAGGTGAGAGCCAAGAGTCACTTTAGATTGTTAGAGTCCAAGACGATGGAAATAAATCCAAGGTCTTCTTGAAAATTTGAGAGGGGCACCTGGGTGGCTCAGTGGTTGAGCGTCTGCCCTCGGCTCAGGTCATGATCCTGGGGTCCTAGGATCAAGTCCTGCATCAGGCTCCCTGCATGGGGACTCCTTCTGCCTGTGTCTCTGTCTCTCTCTCTGTGTCTCTCATGAATAAATAAATAAAATCTTTTTTAAAAAAAGAAAATTTGAGATATTTAATCTTTAATTTTCAACTTTTCATTCATTTACCTCCATGGAACCATTACCTCTTACCTTCCGCTGAAGTTCTGTTACATAGAACTGCTTGTGTTGAATGCTATTTAATGGGGTGTGCTAATGGACATAAGGAAAACAGCTGTTGGATACAAAACAGAGACTAAGAATTTCACAGAAGCCAGGAATAGAAGTGACATAAAGTAAAGAAATTTGGAGCATTCACAGAAATCTTCGTTCCAGACAACCTTGCAGAGTGAAAAAATTCTCTGCTACTGCACTATCTTCTTCTTAATCCCCACAAAATACTTTTCTACATAGTAAAAATAATGTGAATTAAAATTTGTAAAAGCAGACCTTCCCTACACATCCACTGATGATGATTGCTATTATCATAGTTCGCATGGGGCAATATGAAAAGGAAACTGTTCTAAATCAAATTGAAGATCAGAAAAATGCACTTGTAGTAATAATCTTGGAGACACACTAAAACCCCATGAAATTACATGAGGTTCAAAATTACTGAGAACTCTTTGTTTACACATCTTTGCATTCAAATGACTGTTAAAGATAAAATCAACTCTATGGTTACAGAAAATAATACCGTTGCAGTGCATTGTCCTCCGGATAAACAACAAAACTACAGGGTCCAGACTTGACTGGTGTTTTGTTTTTGTTTTTATTTTGTTTTTTTTTTTTTAAATGGACATTTGGTTCCTAGTTTTTAAATCAATTTGCCTGCTCTTAGATGGAGGGAGCAGATAAAAAACAAAGCTGTCAACTCCTCACTATTTTGAAGGTGACATCTGCAAATGCAGGTTTCAATTCTTCCATTGTCGAAGTCACTTTAATCATTCATATTTGCAGCTGTCTGAAAGAACGCTTCACTCACATCTTTTTCCTTGGGGCAGAGAGATGGAACTGGCTATTCATTTAGTCCACTTACAAAAAACCCAGCCCATGTATTCTGAGACACTGAGCCTATCTTTTTGGAGTTGCAGCTGCTTTCTAGCACCAGTCTTTTTATCCTTCAGAGGAGGAAAATGAAATGGCTCTATTTATTGCTTAGAAAAATATGTATCTTCTTGAATTTGCTGCAATTAGTTTTCTAAAACTGAACGCATTGAACTTGCAGCGCTCCAGGGTTAAGAAATAATAAGGCATGTGCTTGATTACTGGAAAGGCTTGTTCTTGTCCATATCTCATAATTTTTAAATTTATTCAAGAGTCATCACTGATATTTTCATCAGTTTCCATCTCCCTTTGCTATTCTGGGCACTATAAGGTCAGCACAGTGGTCTTGCAAGAATTTACTGTGCTCCCTGGGAGCTGGTTGTATTTTCCGGATTTCTGTTTTTATTATGAAAAATGTTGTGGATAGAACTAGCTAATAAATGTAATGGTAACTTCCAAATATATAAAACACAAACAAAAATATCACATAGATATTGTAGATGGATTTTTGACTTAATAGAGGGAATAGATGTAGAACTGATTATAAAGTTATCATGAGGTCCGAGGTGTTAGATAAAGCATAATCCTATCTGCATATAGGGAAGCCAGTAGACTGTGTTTCAGATCATGGCCTTCCAAAACTTTTTCTGAAGAATATTATATTTTATTTCATGTGTCCTTAAAATCCTTAGGACAGAAGATCAAAAGTATACAAATAGGAATAGCATAAAAAGGGTTTAAAGCAATCTTATTGGGTGTGGGTGGCTAATGAGAGCACCATAGATTCCTGAAAAATGATGGCTTATAATTTACTAGACAATTATGAATATTTCATACTCATTTGCACATTCATATAAAATGTTTACTCCTGGCAGCACATCTAAGAAGACAGCAGCTATTACCAAAGAAGCAGTCATTATTAGAAAAAGCACCATACCACAATGTCATCCAGAACCTGAAATGGTTTGTTATTTTTCAGAAGCAATACTACAGGTGGCTTACTCTTAACTCAGATGTTAAAAGGTTAAGATATTAAAAATGGCTAATTATTTATTTTTTCGAGTAATTATTAAATGCCATTCTAAGCGGTTTACTGAACAGTCTGAATTCAGTGAAGATATCAATGTGAAATGGTTTTGTTTTTCACCCATTATTGCTTCCAGCCATCCTGTCCCAAGCCTGCCTTCCCAGGCCATTAGTGATACCTCAGGCAGATCTCGTTGCCTTCCAGTCTTTTTCAGTTCTGTCTACTTTTCTCTGGTTGGAAACATCAATCTTCTATCCAAATTGGTGGTTACCTTCTCCTATTTTCTAGCCTTGCCCAGGCTTCAGCTAGAAGGACTTGATTTAGTAAACTAGTAAGGAAGGCCTTGGTGAAGAGTTTCAGGGCTTTGAGCAAGGGTGAACTTACTGTGCAAGACACTTGAGACTATGTGGAGCCTTGTAGACCGTTGAACCTTAGTAATTAGGAGGAACTTCTTCACCTCTCTTCAGTTGTAATGGGACATGAGCTGTGACTTTCTTTCTCTCCTCCCTCTATATTCTTCTTCTTGCTTCGGGGTTTGCTTAATTGGAACTTTGGGGTTTTTTGTACTCATTTGATTCCATTGCTTCTCTGACTAACACCCCCAGCCCTCTCAATGGCAAGCATCCAAATCCTGGGGGGTGCATCTAGGAGCTCTTTCAGAATGAATTTCAAAGCTCTCTTCATTGGACAGGTCTCTTAGTGTGTCAACACAATCTCAGACCTCCCACCCTGTGCAACCTACCTGAGATCCTTGAGGGTCTTCGTTTGCAGGGGTGGGTTTATTGACAAAATGGCTCAAGTCTGACAACTTTGCATGGTGTCTACTTGGCTTGTGTGAAACTCCTATATCCATGTCACGTCAAACTGTGGGAGTGCAGGCTGCTCCACTGAAGGCTCCTTCTGTCTACCTCCAAATTGCCTCCAATTCTCCAATCTTGCCACTGTGCTGCTAACAAATCTCTATAAGGTACTTTTATATTGGAGCTCCCCTTACTTGCCAGGATTCTCCCCACTAGTGAAAACAGATGGCTCTGAAAATTTGCCTTGATCTCAGTTTTTCATGTACTTAGATAGGCTAGGGATTAGTCAGGACCTGGGATGATAGTTGGGATAACCTAGCCTCACTAGGCTTAAAACAGTTTTCTCCCAAGTTTTGAATCCAAATAGGCATTTCTAGAACAGCAGAAAAACTGCCATATCACTTGGATCAAGGGTTTCAGAAATTATTTTCTATTATTTCTGTAGTTAAGAAAAGTGGACAAAATAAGTATGAGCCTATATGGTTTCATGTAGACATAGTGCAAAGCGTCAATCACATGGACACTGTGTTGGAAACTTCTGTGGCAAGAATTCCTTCACATTCACAAACTGGTCTTCCTATCCTCTAAACCTAAGATATATCCACTCTCACAGGAGCTTCCTAAAAGTGAGATTACAGGAGGGCACAGACCTTCTGATAACACATGGGTTACAGAAGAGAGATGATAGGAAGACTCAAAAGGCCAAGTACAGACAAACGACAAAGGATTTACTCTGGTGGACATCGAAGTTAAACATGAGGAGATTCATAAGCAATAAAATTCATGACTGATAGGTTGCAAAAAAAATCCACCTCAGAGAAAAAGCAGCACAGTATCTTTTTTTCTATTACTCTTTCTTCATTTACCAAATGTTTGAGCCCTTGCTTTGTATCACACACTGAGACACAATGTTTGGTTTGGAATCTACCTTTTCCGACCTCACAGGACAATCATAAATCCTATGAGTTGTAGTGTAAGGTTTTCAGTGCTGTGATAAACAAATGTTTCAGTGAGTTTTACATTACAGAAAATTGCTGGAAAATGTAAAGGGCTTGAAATGTAGAGGCAGAAATATGGAGGCATTTGTGACACTGAGCAAGGGAGTAATAGGACCATGTTTATGTTCTGTTATTTGTAAGTTGAAATATGGAGGATAGACATGATGAGGTTTGAGGTTGGAAGAGGGAAAAACGATTGGAAGGTTATCACGATGATTTGTTTCTTAAACACTTCTGATACTCCAAGGTAGTAAGTATCTTACTAACGTCTGACTTTGGAGATATCTAGCTTACTGAGATATGGTTTCTAACCTTAAAGAACCTATATCCTATCCTATGGAAAATAAAACATGTGTATGTGCACATGCACATGCCTGCAAGGCCATGTGTAGGAGGAATGGGCGTCAAACGAAATGACTGGCAATTTCTGGCTAGTTAACTGCGTGCCCTGTAAGTTCTTGGTGTCATAGTGAGCTCTAGGGGACAGTAGCTGTGGAGTACTCGTTTGCCCATTTTCATTTACTCACCAATGAATTCCATTTTCTCATCTGCTCTATGACGGAGGTAGTATATGATAATACAATAGAGTAAATTATCACTAAAAAATCCAATACAGTGTCCAAAATAAATTAATATAAATTAAAATGGCCTAATTTAGGGCTTAAATATTGCTTCACTCTGTTGCTCTGAGCAAGCAAACCACTTAACCTCAACCTTGGTTTCCTCAAACTGGGAGTTAACAAGTATTTACCTACCTCATAAGAGTGTGAGGATTAATTAGTTAAATGTTTATAAAATGCTTTAAAGAGGAAAGGAGCTGAATAAGTAGTGCTATTAATAGGACAGCCACTTAATTTGATTTTAGTGTTTGAGAACAATGCAAGTCTAATTCAGCAGTTGCCACACAGCTGTGCTCGCTATCCCTTTAGAAGGAATTTATAATACATCCTTGGTTTTTGAAAGAATATTGCCTTATACAGCAACTACGATAATAGTAAAATAATATGTCAACTATTTTTCTCAGAATAGTTGCTAAATATTAGCACTGCTGCTAACATGGACCTAGGGTAAGGTAAGTTAAGCTCAGAGAGCCTTCATCAGACAAAATTCTCATGGAGGATGGAGAGCAGGGTTCAGAGCTTCTACATAAAATGATAGCCAGCATTTATTCATCTCATTTAACCCTGACAATGACCCAATGAGGTAAGTACTCTATTTGCTCCATTCTGCATGTGGGATATCAAAGTTCAGAAAAGTTAAGGAACTTGACCCAAAATTCAAAGCTTTTGATTAATCAAGATAGTATTTATTTATTTATTTAAAGATTTTATTTATTTATTCATGAGAGACACACAGAGAGAGAGGCAGAGACACAGGCAGAGGGAGAAGCAGGCTCCCTGCTAGGAGCCTGATGCAGGACTCAATCCCGGATCCTGGGATCACACCCTGGGCAGAAGGCAGACGCCCAACCACTGAGCCACCCAGGTGTCCCTTGAGATAGAATTTAATCAAAATCCAACATCTTTGTGGTTAAGTATTGAGATTTATTGCCTCCGAAGAATGAACATGGAAATATGAAGAACTGTTGTCATGTTCCTGAATCCCCCATAATAGAAATCCTATGGTTCCCACCTTTGGTGTCCCTTCATGGCCACATATACTAGGCAAGCCCTTATATGTATGACTCTTCTTTCCATCTTTAAACATTGACCTCATCTCTGTCTCTTAAGGTAACTATAAGTAAGTTAAAGAGATTCAGATACATTGATGATGTTGGAATTAACCTACCAGTCAGGATCATAGGAATGACTCCATACAATATAGCCAGACTTTTTAGCATTTCTCTTACTTGCTGCCAGTCTACCTCTTATGCTCCATCTTGGGTTAGTGTACAGATTTAAGAACTCAATTTTCACTAACTCAAGACCTTTTCAATCTTCCTAAGCTATTTAATTCAATGTTCACATTCTAGGGTAGTCCTTCACTCATTGTTTAGCACCTCTACTTCATCTAAAATTTTGACTTCCTAATTTTCCAACCCTATAGTTTTTGGTGTATTGAAGGTAACCAATACATGTATTTTTTTAAAAAGATTTTATTTATTTATTCATAAGAGACACACACAGAGTGAGAAAGAGGCAGAGACACAGGCAGAGGGAGAAGCAGGCTCCATGCAGGGAGCCTGATGTGGGACTTGATCCCAGGATCCAGGATCACGCCCTGGGCCGAAGGCAGGCGCTAAACCACTGAGCCACCCAGGTGTCCCTAACCAATATATATTTTAAGAACTGAACAGAATCTGTCTAGGAAACCTGACAACAATTCACAAGTGCTATCCTGGATGAGTCACTTTCATGGACTCCTCTAAGAGCTGCAAAGTCTCTTTCCCTTGATCATGCAAAGGGACTTATCCAGAAGTACCCAAGAATCCTTACTAATCCATGTTTAGGTGATCAGTTATGGTCACTGTTTTAGGTGAAAGTAATTTACGTAATTTAAATATTTTATTTATTTATTTATTCATGAGAGACACAGAGAGGCAGAGACATAGGCAGAGGGAGAAGCAGGCTCCCTGCAGGGAGCCCAGTGTGGGACTCGATCCCAGGATCCCAGGGTCATGACCTGAGCCAAACGCAGATGCTCAGCCACTGAGCCACCCACGTGCCCCTCATGTAATTTATAATAGATTAGTAGTTGTGACCCTGAGGAAAGAATTTTAGAAACCTCCATCTTTGGGACCCATGGGATTGGCATATGGCCATGGCCAACTGCAGAAACCAAAAGATTACAACCTGAATACATATATCAGATTTTTTTAAAATTATAAACTGAAGTGATTTACTAGAAATATCAGAGGATATCCACATAACATACATCATTAAACTAGATTATATTTACTACCTTTGACTTTTAAAATTCTGTGTTTCTCATGATTTCCTATGGTTATAGGAATTTTAAGACCATACACATTCTTGGATTACTTCATGGCCTAGGGTTATTGCCTTATATGTCATGCCATCATTTAGATTTGCTGCAAAACATTGATGTTAAAGAAAAATTGATGTTTTAGTTATTTATTCCATTAACAACTTGTAGTGTACAGATGTAAGCTGAGATGGTGAGACCTCTGATCTAGAACACTTTCATATTTTATAGTTGAGGAAACCAATGGCCACAGAATTTAAAACACTCATTTAGAGTTTTACAGTTTGGACAATAGTGAATCACAATTAGCAACACAGTCGCTTGCCCTCCTAACTGCACATTCCTTTTCGTCTCTGCCTTATTTTTTGTTTTTACACCACCATTCTCTTCATAAAACAGCTTACATGATTTACATGCAAGTTTGCCAAAAAACACTACAGGATGCTAGAACTGAGAGGAAACCTAAGGGTGCGTTAACTTGAAGATAAGAAAGTTGAGAATGGAATTTACACAAAGATACAAAGCCGTTGCTACGATATGCCAGTTTCAGCCCAGTCGGTCTAGTGATCTTTCTCCACACCATCCAAGTAGTATTCCAGAGGAGCAAACTCGATGTTGAAATAAAATATTTTATTAGTAGTCTAATATATGATTGGTGTCTCACTTTGCCATAAAACAGTGTGTTTTAATAAACTGTTGATCATGCTGCCTCAATTGGCCCTGTGATAACCAGACAATTATAAAATGGGAAACCAGAAAGTATCTCGGAGCAGAACATGCTACACCTTTACATATTCTACATAGACAAAACCAAGGAATAAAGTAACATCCAACAAATATAGCCCAGAGGACTTACCACTGAAATCTACCTTTCTTCATTCTCACTGCTAAATATTTCTGGTAAGGTAAGGAGTGCAATCTCATCTTTAAATTATACATATTTCATCAAAGGGCTAATAATCACAGACATGCTTAAACAATAAATTATGCATGCATTTTAGAGGAAAAATATATATGCTTCCCGCCCCCCCGTCCCGCCTCACTCATTTCCATAGAGATGTAGTCATTAAAAATTCCAGCACCAAACATGATGGTTGATATTGCAATTTTTTTTTATTTTGTAATACTTTTTGCAGCTGGAAAACGAATCTTTTGCATGTTCTATATGCAGACTTTCTCTTTTACATGCCAATATAAGTTCTTCTATTTTATTACCCTGCATTATGGGGACATTTGTCTTGTAGACTGTTGTTTCCCATGTCCATTTTAATGTAGGTCTGTCAATGAACTGGGAATCAACTGTTCCTGCCTATCAGCTCACTGTCAACGAGAAAATGCTAGGGGAGCTGCAAAAGCACTGACGGCAGAATTTTGGCTAGGGTCACTTAGCTTTGTGTGCTACAAGCAGCTTACCACAAACCCTATAATTTCCTTTGTGAATATGTTCACTTAGAGCATTTCACCTTCAAATTCGCTTCTCCTTTTCTGAAGCTTTACATGTAAGCACCTTTCTTCCTTCTTTTGTTTTGTAGAAGTCACCCTATGAATGATGAAATGACCAATAACGGCTTCACTGATGACTCTCTTAGTCCTGCTGTGAACATTTCTCTATTGCTCCCTCCTTCTGACCCTGTTATACTCTTCTTTTAAAAGTAGTTGTCATTTCTATCCTTAAATCCTACCTGGGATAATATTTACATTTCAACATTTACATGGGTTGGAATAAGGTAGCTGCAGGTGGCTGTCAATTCAGGAAGATTATCAGAATGGTGGCTTGATCTGCAGATTATCTCATCATTATGATTCGTTGGTTGCTTATATAAAGGTGGCAAAACATGCACTGGAAAGCTGAAAGATGGCTCTGATATATATATAATTTATATCAAACAAGAGGGTAAGGTGCTAACTATTTGATGTCTGTGTTTTAATTTTTCCTGGCTTCTGTTGGAGGCCATCCCTGGAAAGTTTCTCAATGGTTGTCTTTAGGTGTAGGAAAAGAAAAGGAAAAGATGATACTCTCTGTTATTGGTGCTGACTCTGCATCAAGAATCAGGAATCAGGGGGAAGAGAGAGAGAGAATGAGAGAGAGAGAGAGAAACCATAAAACAGACTGAGAGTTGTTGAAAGGGCCTGGGGTCCGGGGGCTAAATGGATGATGGGGATTAAGGAGATGAGCCCTGGGTGTTATATGTAAGTGGTGAATCACTAAATTATACACCTGAAACTAATAATTATACTATATTTTAAATAACTGAAATTTATTATTTTTTTTATTTTTTTAATTTAATTATGATAGTCACAGAGAGAGAGAGAGAGGCAGAGATACAGGCAGAGGGAGAAGCAGGCTCCATGCACCGGGAGCCCGACGTGGGATTCGATCCTGGGTCTCCAGGATCACGCCCCGGGCCAAAGGCAGGCGCCAAACCGCTGCGCCACCCAGGGATCCCCAAATAACTGAAATTTAAATAAAAACTTGAAGCTTAAAGAAAAGAATCAGGAATCAGGAAGTTTAAATTATGTAATAGTTCAACAACGGATGAACGTTTCCAGTGGCCGGTGTTGCCAAATAATGAGAAGAAAAAATAAAATGCCAAGTACAGGACAGAAGGAAAAAAAAAAAAGTTATGTCAAGATGGGTGCTCTGTGTCATTGTCTCGATTTTAAGGAAGATTAAGCCAAAATCAATCCAAAATGGAAGCATTTTCAAATAAAAATCCCTGCCTCATTAGTTAAATCAGACATCTAAATTGAGAAAGGATAAATCTTGTCACATTTTGGACTTGTTAAGTGTCTGAAAATATTTTCAAACGAACGATCTTTCTAAGATTTAATGCAACAAAATGTCAGTCACTTTTATCCTTAATTTTAAAATATCTGAGTAATGTAGACATAAAATGTATTCGTATGCTTTCAGATTATTTTAGAGTCATCTGATTAAAACTTTGTTTTTTTGGGACATTTTCAAGAAGACAGCTTTAAAAGGTTTCACATTCAATTAAATAAACTTGTTGAATTTAGCTGTTCTATTTTGAAATGTTACTATCCAAGGCTACATTGGTCATCATGTATCCAACTATTTCTTATTTTTTCTTACAAATGTTTATTTGAAGATACCAATGACACATGAGGCAAACATTATAACATGAACAAAGTCAAATGAAGGGTGTTGTAGGACATACATTTTTGAAATAATGAGCATTAACCTAGAGAATGATATCAAGCTTACCAAAATATCACATATCTTATTTCTAATAATCCCCCTGATGTAGTGTAGGTGGGAAGACACTTATTGATGTCATCCATAGAATATGTGATAAGGAAGATATGTTTTCAGGTAGCAGGGGAATTGAGCACATACTATATATGTTAACAGCATTCTTCTCCACATATCCCTCAACATATCGTAGCCCCCTGTTTTTGCTTATTGAATGAAGCTTTATTATCCCTTTGTTCTTCTGATGTATTATTTTTTCATTTTTATAATGTTTAAAATAACTTTTAATGCTTCCAAGGAGGCTCTCTTGGGCCATAAACTAAAATTTGTGTCTGCTTTTCAACCTCCTTCCATTTTTCTTAGGGTGATGAACGTTCTTCTAGAGTTCTGGCATTTCGTTTTCCTTCTATCTTAGTTTCTGTGTTTTAGTTTTTATCTGTTTATGATTTTCTTTATGAGTGGGAAATTGGTAGTGCTTTAATAGGAGCTGCTGGCTAATAGGCTGTATCATCATTGTTGGAATATCCTTCTGGGACTTAACCTGGATCCATGCAAGAGCACGAAGACCTGAGAGCCAATGTTGGGGAATGGCACGTGGTTTAGTATGATTAGAATAACTGGTCTAGACTCTGTAGAGCTTATTTTTGATTAAAATATGGACTAATGCTTTTACATAGCAACATTCATTCTGTTGAGCAGTAAGATTTCCACAGTTCAAATATTGGGTTATGTAGTAAAAGATAATCATGTACTAAAACCCATCCACCCTTGCCTCATCAACCCGTTTGTCACCTGATCAGAGAAGCAGCTCTTGCTTTTGATATCCTGAATATTCTTCCAAAGTTTGTAAAACATATATACAAGAAAAAATGAAGATGTGGGTTTTTTCCTCTGCTTTTTTTTAACTCAAATAATTATATACTATAACCTCTATTGTATGACTAGATTCTCTACTTGGAAACTTTTGCATATTATATATAGGCCTTACTTATTCTTCATTTACTTTAGTGCAATTTATTTAACCCAGTTCCCTGTTTGTGTCTATTTAAAAAATTATCAATATGGGGCACCTGGTGGGTCAGTCGGGGAAGTGCCCTACTCTTGATTTCGATCGTAGCTCAGGTCATGATTTCAGGGTTGTGAGATCGAGTCCTGCTTCAGGCTCCACACTCAGCAAGGAGTCTGCTTGAAATTCCTTTTCTCCCTCTCCTTCCCCTCCCCCCTTCTCTTTCTAAAATAAATAAATAAATCTTTAATAAAATAGAATAAAAATAAAAAGCTATCGATATTTTTCTATTGCAGACAATGCTGTAATGATACCAGAATGTATGAAGTATTTATTCCTAGAAATGAAATTGCTGACACAAAGGGCATACGGATTTATACTTTTGATAGATCTTGGTAAACTTTCCTCCATAAGGATTGTACTAATATATGTTCTTAACAGTATTTACTATTTCTTCACACTCTTGGCAATCAACTTGAGATTTTTTTTTTTTCCATCTGATGGTAAAAGAGGAAGTCAGAACTACAAAGCATTTGAAGCATGAGTGGAATTCTAAATGAGGGAGATTCTCTTTGCTCACTTGTTAGGTGGAGGGAAGTGGGGCGGCATGGAAAGGGATTGAGAAGGCCCTAGAAGAACTGAGAGCAGTCTTTGCCTGACAGTCAACAAGAGAACAGGGACTTTAATTCTACACCTGCAAAGAATTGAATTCTGTCAACAGCCTGAATAAACTTGGAAGAAGGCTCAGGAATCCAGATGAGACCAAAACTTGCAGACCACTTGATTTTGGTCTCAGGAGATGCTGAGTGGAGGACCCAGCGAGGCTGTGGCTGGACTTCTGACTTACAGAATTTGGAGCTAAAGAAAAAAAAAGTAATAATAAATTTAAAAATTATATATCTATATCTATATATATCGATATTCAAGCTTCTACATAGCATTTCTGTGAAGCAATAGAAAATAATATAGAACTCAAGTGCTCAAAGCATCCTTATCAAAACAAAAGAACAGGATGGCAAAAAACTAGCAAGTTTAGTTCATAAAGAAAGAAAAAAAGGAAAGAAAAACAAAAGAAAATAAAACCCTCAAATACTAGCACATGTACTCCAGTATCCCGCAAGTTCAAGAATATTTAGAATGTTTGCCTGAGAAAAGAGGACAGGAGCAGGTCCCAGACTGAATCTTTGTCCCTGCGCTTCCATCCTCCTCCTCTTCCTCCCTCCTCCTTCTTCTTCTTAATTTATGAGAGACACACACACACACACAGAGGCAGAGACACAGGCAGAGGGAGAAGCAGGCTCCATGCAGGGAGCCCCACATGGGACTCGATCCCGGGTCTCCAGGATGATGCCCTGGGCCGAAGGCGGCACTAAACTATGGAGCCACCCGGGCTGCCCTCTTCCCACCTTCTTAATATTCTGAAGTCCAGTATGAGTTTTGGGCTTGACCCGTCCATGTTATTGATATAGGAGCAGCCACTGCATCTCAGCTAGTTCCTGATCTTTATAATTTTATCAGTTACGCAGCCTTCAGAAATAAGGCATTTGTTTTAGTATTTCCTCAAAGAATCTGGTCTCGTACAAGTGCTACCATCTGGGGTTTTCCTTTTATGGCATATCCTTATGTCTTTGCTAGTCTGTTTGTTAGGGGGCGTTATTCTTTTATTGTCTCTAGGGACCCCAAATAGCTATCTCGGACATGTCCTATACAGCTGGACTCCTATGACTGCTTAATTCCCTTCTGATCTAAATTGGTGATGCTTTAGTAGCCACCCTAGAGGATACTTTGGCCACATTGTCCACTCTTGGGTTACTGAACACCTGTTCAGTAGGCTTACTGGTGGCTTTGGATTGTCCCTAGTGTAAAAGCTTCCAACCCTTGGGGTGGTCCAGTTAAACTCTCTAATCCCATAAATATGAAACCCACATTGTGTGCAAACTCGCATGCAGATATAGCAAAGGTCTTATCAGGGAAAATAAGTAGGTAGGTTTACAGAGCACACGATGTCCTGGAACTCCTGTTGTTCCACATCATAAATATTCTGCATGCACCATGGCCAACTTAACTGCGGAGAAGCATCTGTCTCTGCTAGCAGACAGGACTGGAATCAGAAGCTCCACGTGAGCAAGAGCGAGCCCCACATCTACACTGTGATTCATATTTATCGGTGAGTATGAGAGAGGCTAGGGAGCACCATTCTCATCCATCCTTCTGTAAATAAAAAGAAATACACCAAAAGATCTCTGCGTCCAGGGACATCTTTAGAAAGAATGCAAACCAAGGGCCAGGAGGCTACATCCAACGGCCCTTGTGAGCTGCCTTGTCAGGCAGGAATGATGATGTCACACGAAGATAATGGGGCCTCTCCACAGATGGATTCATTTCGGCTGTGCCAGACTCCGTTAAGCGATCTCAAAAACACAAGTGAGAAATCGAGCTCTAGGGCTATCCAGATTTGTCTTCCGTCCCATAGATGCTCACATGTAGCGTAGTTATTCACATTGTTTTATGAATATTCTGCGCCTTACGTTTCGTGTCACTGTTTCAAAAAAGAGATGCTCAAGAAAGACTTTTAAATTTCTAGTGGCTAGAAACTTTTTGTTTCATGGTTTAATAATTAACTGCTAGTTTTATTCCATTTTGTTTAGAGGATGTAGTGTAGGTGTGCACACAGGCTCACTATTTCTTTTTTGGAAGATTTTCTTTGGTACCTCCTAAATGAGAATCTTTAGTCGCAAGATTTTATATATATATGTATATATATCCATATATATATACACAATTGAAAATAAAGGACATTCTTTATTTATTCTTTATTTATTTCAGAATATAGTAGGTCTCCGTTACTTGATTTTTTTCACCTGGAAGTGATCTTTTAATGCCTCGTTTTATTAGAAAATGTAACCAGTTATCTTATTCTATCTCCCACCTCCTCTTCTCTTCTCCACTTTTCCTTATTTTATAATTTCTACATTATTTCTACTTTAGAGGGCACATGGTATTTATATTCTCACTCTGATACATTTGTTGGACTCTGGAGTTCAATAGTTAAGTGCAATCAGTGTTAATCACTAGTCCTTTCCCTGTTTTTTTTTTTTTTAATTTTAGGTGTTATATCTATATTTGATCCTCCTTTATTAATCATCATTGAATGAATTGGGTTTGCATGGCAGGAAATTAACTGGCAGGAAATTTATGGTGGGTTTGGAAAGGAATGACAGGATGGGAAGGAGCCAGGGTAGCATTCCAGCCTGTTGGCTCTTCTAACTCCAAGGTCCCTTCTGCTTTGCTGCCAGACAAGCAGACTGCCTCTTGCAAATATGGTTTGTTTGTGTGGTTCTGAATTTACCTCCCGTGATTCACTGAACCCATGTGAATCCAATAAGACTTCTGAAGCCAGCCAGTTCAGCCAATTCCTAAAATTGCCATGAGAAGATTTAAAGGTACACTTTAGCTCTTCAAATGTGATCCTCCTCTTTGGGGACCCTGAACCCTATAATTAGGTCTTTGTTATTAACTGTTATTACTTAGGACTACCTCTGGATGTCCTATATACATCCTAATTAATTTTTTGCCTACAAAAGCTGTCTTAGAGTAAGAGAAGTTAGCTGTGAATTAAAAATCTTCCATTTAAACTCTTTTATCTATCTCTTTTTCTTTTAAAGATTTTATTTATTTGAGAAAGAGAGACAGAGAGAGAAAGGAGAGCACGGAGGGAGAGTGAGAGGGAGAAGCAGACTCCCTGCTGAGCAGAGAGCCTGACAGGGGACTCATCCCAGGACCTCAAAGTCATGACCTGAGCCAAAGGCGGATTTAACCGCCTGAGCCACCCAGGTACCCTTGTCTATTTCTCCTTTAATTTTCTGTTTCTAGATTTGCAAGTGTTACTGTATTATATAAATTCATATACGTTATTTTCTATGCCCTCATTTTGAGTTGTATCTTTTAGTAATTTAGGCTCTCTACTTTTTTCCATTAGTGCGCTTTTGCACTGAGTTCTACATGCCCCATATTGGCAATTGCTGTTGCTTACTCTGTGTTTGTATACACTTTGGCCTATCTGCTTATTTTCAGAACTTCATCATTTTGATTTTGATATGACATTTACATTTTACAAAGATATGCTTTCTTTTGTGATATAGTCTGATGTGCTTTTTGAAACTTGAGCTAGAGACGCCTGGGTGGCTCAGCGGTTGAGCATCTGCCTTCCGCTCAGGGCCTGATCCCAGGGTCCTGGGATCGAGTCCCATATCGGGCTCCCTGCGTGGAACCTGCTTCTCCCTCTGCCTATCTCTCTGCCTCTTTCTGTGTGTCTCTCATGAATAAATAAACAAAATCTTAAAAAAAAAAAAACCAAACACGTGAATATGTGAATATTGAATGAATATAAATTCATTTATATTTATTGATTTGGCAATCAATATATCAATTGTATCCCTTGCCTTCATGAAGTGTATCAGGTTTGGTACTCTCTGAAATCTGCTGTCTTAGCCACTTGTGAAACTCCTTCCCAGGATATGCTGACCTCTGACCTGTTTCTCTCACTTTGCTCCTGCCCCATTGGCAGCCTTTATAATGTATAGAGATTATATTTAGCTCCTAGCTTAATTGAAATGGAGTTTGTGGTTTGTTTTGACAAAATTTTGAAACCATTTTTGTTATATTTTTAAATAAGTAATGCATACACATGGTGCAAAATTAAAAAGCTGTGAAAATGAAAATTTTCACATTGTCCCTCTGGCTTCCAAATTTCAACCCCTAGTGAAATCGTCTTACTAATTTTTAAGATAATCTTCCAATAACTGAGACTTTAAATATATAGAGTGAAATCCACAGATTTTAAGTAGATAGTGCTGTCAGTGTTGACAAATGCATAAATGTAAATTATGCTCCCATAAAAATAAAGAATGGCCTTTCCCAAATTTCACTTATTTTCAAACCCAATAATCTGTCTTCCCTCTGAGAGAAGCCTACAGTTTTGATTTCTATTACCCATTAGTTTGTCTCTTCCTGAGCTTCATATACATTGAAGAATACAATATATATTTATTCTTTTTTCTCAAACTGAACATAATGTTGAGATTCATCAATGTTGTTTTGGGTATCAGGAGTTCCATTTTATCGCTAAGTAGTATTACATTTTTCAAATATCCCACTATTTATATTCTTTTGTGTGTGTATTTATCTTTAATATATAGATCAATATATATTTGTGCTGTTATCAGTTTTAGGCTATTACATTAAAGTTGGATTACATATTTCTGTAAACATTTTTATGGTCATATATTTTGATTTCCTTTAGGTGAAGACCTATCAGTGGAATTTCCTGGTCCAATAGGATACACGTATGCTTGATGTTGTATGAAATTGATTGGCTTTTCCAATGGTTGTTCTACTTTATTCTCCTACCACCTATGCATGGAGGTTCTAATTGCTCCATATCCTCGCCAATATTTGGTCTTGTTGGCCTTTTAATTTCCATTATTCTAGCAGGTGCAAGAGCACCCTATCATGGCTCAAATTTGCATTTCTCTGATGACCAATGATACTAAACACTTCTTAAATACTTCATTGTATTAGTTTGCTAGGGTTGCCATAAAGAAACACCACAGACTGGGTTGCTAAAACAACAGGAGTTTATTTTCTCAGAGTTCTGGGAGTTAGGAGTCCAGGATTCACCCTGGATTAGCAGGTTTGGTTTGTCTGTATCTTCTCTCCACTGCTTCCTCATATGCTCTTTCCTCCATGCAAGGGCACTCCTGTTGTCTCTGTAAACAAATTTCCTGTTATCTGTGTGTCCAGATTTCCTCTGATTGGTTTAGGGCCCATTTCAATGACTTTATAAATTACCTTCTTAAAGATAGTGCGTTCAAATACTGTCACATTTTGGGGATTAGGGCTTCAACACACTAATTTTGAGGAAGTGTAATTCAGCCCATAACATGCATTATGAAGTGTCTATAGAAGTCTGAAAATTTTATTACTGAGCTATAAATATACTTATATATTTATATATTTTGAAAACAAATTTTTTGTTAGATAGGATATACAGTGAATATTTCCTCACCATCTGTGACATCTTTTTATTTTCTTGATGGTTCTTTTGAAAAATAAGAGTTCGTTTTTACATTTTGCTGAAGTCAAATTTACCTTTTTTTCTTTTATTGTTAGTATTCTGGATGCTGTCTAAGAAATCATGGCATCAGTGTCTTAAAAATATTCTTCTGTGTCTTACATTCAGAGCTATGAGTCTTCTCAAATTATTGTTTGTCTATATAAGAGATAGGGTTGAAGGTTGTTCCTTCTTCTGGTTGTTCCAGAACCACAGGTTAAAAATATTTTTCTCCCTCCACTGAACTGCTTCGGTATCCTTGTAGAAAATCAACTGAAAGTAAAAGTATGGGTTATTTCTGGACTTCTGGTACCTATGGTTAAGTTATATAACCTTATGACTATCATACAGTCTTAGAAACTGGAGCTATTTAGTAAGACTTTAAATCAGACAATAGAAATTCTCCAATTTTGTTCTTTTGATATTTGTTTGGCCATCCTAGATCCTTAAAGTTTCCATATACATTTTAGAGTCTCTTTGTCAATTCCTCAAAAAAATTTGCTGGGACTTCAAATGGGAAGGCATTAATTTGTTGGATCATTTTAGGGAGAATTTAAATCTTAACAATTAGGGGCTTTCCAATTCATAAACATAACATATCTCTTCATTTATTTAGGACCTTCTTAACTAAAATTAGCATTTCGTGTCAATTTTTAGTGTAGGTGTTTCACTCATCATTTGTTAAATTTATGCTATAGTACTTTATATTTTTATATATCCTAAGTGATGTATATTTTAAAGTTTTTTTTTCCAGATTTTTGCCGGTATAAAAAAATTGATTTTTATATTGACCTTCTGTCCACTGATTTGCTAAAATGTTATTGTAATTACTGGGGTTTATGTGTGTGTGTAGATTTTTTAAAAGTTTTTCTGCACATATAATCATGACTTTTCTTTTTCTAAACTTTAGGCTTTTTCTTTTGCCTCTTATACTGGATAGGATCTCCCTCATACTACAGAATGGAAGAAATCCACTCTGTATTTCTCCATTAATTATGTTATCAGCCATGGCTGTGTATGTATATGTACACATTCATATGTATATACTTATAAACACACATAAATTTAATTATACTTGACCACATTAAAGAATGTTTTTATTTCTTCCCAATTTGCTGAAAGTTTCTTTCATGAAAATCTTGAAAAAAACCCCACTATTTTTGTCAAATGGGTTTCTGCATTTATTGGGATAATCATATCATCTTTAATCATCTAGCCACTTGCTTTAATGGCATTTTGGAAAACAAAACTAAACTTGGAGTCATGAGCTAAATCCCACTTTGATCATGTTAATTTATTCTTTTTATATACTGTTGAGTTTTATCTGCTAACATTTTGGTTTTTTAATGTCTATGTAGACAAATTATGTTGTTCTGACATCTTATTTTCTTATATATATTATTTAAAATCACATTATTTTCTTATAATACTCTTATGTGGCTTAGTATTTATGTCAGACTTCACTGACATAAAGCAAGTTGGTAAGTCTTCTCTATTTCTTGCGTCAAACTGGCTTTATATCTTCTTTATATTTGGAAGAAAATTCACCAGTGAAGTCATCTGGATCAGGCATTTACTTCATAGAAATATTTAAATTATAAATTTACTTTCTTTAGCAGATTTAGGGCTAATAGAATTTCCATTTTTCCTTGTTTCAACTTGAGTAGTGTTTAGCTTTCAAATAATGTATCCGTTTTATTTAAGTTGTCAAATGTATTGTCTTAAATTCTTTATGCCTACAGGATATGTCAAAATGTCATATCTTTACTTCTTGATATTCATAATTTGTGTTTTCTCTAAAATGTATTTTTGTGACTGCAGGTTAACTAGATGGTTATTGATAATAATGATCTTTCCAAAGCAGTGACTGTTAGTTTTATTCACTTTGCTCTATTGTTTGGTCTGTTTTATTTAATTCTTCTCATATATTTATAATTTTCTTCATTCTACTTACTTTGGTTTTACTTAATCTTTTTTTAGCTTCTTACATTTACCAATGAGATCAATAATTTTAAATATTTCTTTTTTCCAATATAAACATTTAAACTATAAATCTTCCTTTAGAAATGTGTTAGTAGCATACTATCAATTTTGATGTTTTGTTATCTTTATCATTCAGTCCAAAATATTTCTTAAGTCTCCTTGTCTTTTCATCCTTTGGCCAGTGGGAAATCTAGAAATATTTTGCTTAATTTTCCAAGTTATTTCTATAAGTACAACAAACCATTCAACTTGTTATTCTTTTTTTTTTTGCATTCGATCTTCAATCGTCTTTTCCTATTTCTATTTACTTTATTCAGTTTACCTTTTTATTTTCAGACAGATTTATTTGCAGTTGCAATTGTACAGAGAGATGCCATGTACCCTTTATCCATTTTCCCCCCATGATAACATTTTCCAAAACAATAATACCTATCACATCCAGAATGTGGACATGCACACATGGTGCATATACAGAATGTCTCCTTTGGTACACGGAACTCTCATTCTCCCCTTTCTTTTATAGCTACTCCCTTCCCACCCCACCCCTGCCTAACCTCAGAGGATCACTATCTCCTTACTTTTTCCATAATTTTGTCACTTTAAGAGCGTTACTTAAATGGAATTATACAGTAATTTTTCTTTTAAGATGGCCTTTCTTCACTAAGCCAGTTCTCAAAGAGCACATTTCTTTGGAGAAGACCATCTAGACCATTGGCTAGATGAGTATTTTGTTGTTTTTTATTGCTGAGTAGTATTCCATGAAAGGGATGTACCAAAGTTTCACACTTTGGTGGAAACCTGAGTTGTTTCCAGTTTGGAGCTATTAACAAATAAAGCTATTAACAAATAAACGCTTGTGTACACCTTTTTGTCTGAACATAGGTCATTATTTCTTTGGAATAAATGCTCAGGGGTGCAATTTTGGGGTTATACTGTAGTTCTTTATGAAGCTGCCAAATTGTTTTTGCAGAATGGCTGTACCATTTCATTTTCTCACCAGCATTTTATGAGAGATTCAGTTTCTCTTCATCCTCCAGCATTTGTGTTGATATGTGTGTATATCACACATATATATGTTATATGTTATATATATATATATGTTATATATATATAAAATGTATTAGTATTCTCCTTGGAGTATAGTGATACCTTAACTCTCCACTTACTCCCTCCATGGGGAGGAGTACATTGCTGGTTGGTGAGAAAATTCTGGCTCCCTACTTGGCATTCTCTGACACTACCCTAGTTGGATCACCTTATTTCAGCTTCACGAAAGTGGAAGTCCCGGCTCTTCACTTACCCTTTGCTAACAAAGATTGAGGGGAACCACAATTTTCTTTCTGTGTTGTTTGGCTAGAGTGATTATGTCTAAGACATCTCTGTCTTACTAAGCTGCCTTCTTAACTAGTTCTTTGGCTAGAGACAATAATTTTCATTGAGGCTTTTCTTTTCTGCTCCTGTCTTTCCAGGTTGCAAGCTTTTTCAGCTCCTGTTTTAGATCTATGAGGCAAAAATAAAAACTCCAAAAAACTACCGTGATGTCATTTCATGGGTGCTGAGTCATAGTCTATCTTTGTTCTAGCTTTCATAGACTTGTTGTGTTTATCTAATAAATTATTTTTAATGTTTTTAATTGTTTGTATTGGAAGAAATAGAGAAAAGTGTTTTTATCCCATCTTCCTAGGAGCATAATGTCCATAACCTTTTAATTAAATTAAGAAACAAGGAAGAATGAGTTTTTATATTATTATTTCTAAAACAAAAATTCTTTCACATAGGCCTGGGCTTTCCAGCTATCGATTTGGTATCATTTCCCTAAGGATCTCTTAACTGCAGCCATAGCAGTTTCAGTGATGGTTGAGAAAATGCATCCAACAACAGTGAATTGAATAGTAACTGAATGGTGATAAAATGGGCAACAATGATGCTTGCATATCACTTCACTATTAATTTGATAATGATTATTTGCTGTTTTGTTGTTGTTTTGTTAATTTTAAGACTGTTCATATCCTTAAGAATTATGAAAGGAAGAATTAAAGGATAGGGAGATAGGTCTCTGAAGAGGTATATTTAGAGCACAGAATAACACTTGCCTTCTAAAACAGGAAAAATAAAATAGGATGTTTTTTGATGTAGATATATACTTGTGGGTGGTGGATGAAAAATTTGGAATTCTTGTTATCCCAGGTGACAGAAAAATCATCCTCTTTTCTGAAGTAAAAGTCAAAAACATCTGCTAAACATGAATGTGAGGTGCAAATGTCTTAATGAGACTGGGGAAATTTTGGAGTAGTTTCAGCTGGAATTGCCAAAGGAAGCAAGACGGAGGCAGATTACAGGCTTCTTAGTCATAACCAAGGGCCCAAATGAAGTTGGGGACTACAATCCTATAGTGATATTAATCCACTCAGTTGTTTTTGTTTTTTTCCTCAATGTTAATTATGCCAAGTGAAAGGAGAGAAAGTAGGCAGTTGGGATGATAAAGAGTTTCAATTTTTGTAGGAGAAATTGGAGAAGATATTAGAATGTGAAAAGGCAGTTTATGGAAATTGTTAATAATGTTAAATGCTGCAGAAACATGATGGTACATGAGGGATTGCAATGCACCTTCCACTGCCCCAAATCATGAGATTTTAAAATGTTCATATTCTCCAAAATGGCAGCAGGATATTTATTAAAGCATGTCACTTACCTCCTATATTCCAAATAACAATACCAAAACATCTTTTTGTACATCTTTTTATTGACATTCACACATTAAAGAGGGCAATTACTTTCATTTAGAGATGTTAGTCTGACAAAAAAAGGAATACAATATTTTGCATACAGAATCTTCCTCGATGTACAAAGGGGTTATATCCTAATAAATCCATCATAAATTGAACCTTTAATGTGTTCAGAACCCTCACGTTGGCCTACAAATGGGCAAAATCATCTAACCCAAAGCCTATTTTATCATAAAGTTGAATATCTCATGGAATTTGTTGAATACTATACTGAAAATGGAAAACAAGATCATTGTCTGGATACAGATTGGTTGTTAATGTATCACCTTTGTGATCCTGTGGCTGACTGGGAGCCACAATTCACTGCTCCTGCCCGGGATCATGAGAGTATTATACCTCCTATCTCTGACCTGGGAAAAGATCAAAATTCAGAATTCAAAGTGCAGTTTCCACTAAATGGGTATCATCTTCTCACTCCCATAAAGTTGAAAAATCAGAAGTTGAACCATTGTATTGTTGGACTGTTCTGTTACTAGTCTTAGCCATGGTTTTCATAGTTTAAATATAATCTTAACTTTCTCTATACATTCATAAATAGCATTTAGATTATGATCTTGCTATATTCACCTCAGCTGAGCATCCTCACAAGGCTGTCTTAGAAAGTGCAGGATTTATCCTTGGATGTTCCATACACTGTGTTGAAAATTTCATGTGTATCACTTAGTATACTCGTTATCACTGTTCTTAGAAATATTTACTGTTTTGTGCTTGAGTAAGCAATTTTACAGGTTTAATAACTTACCTAGGACTGGCATATTTTTAAGTAATAATCACAGTAATCAAACCCTGTCTCTTTGTCTCTGAAGTCAGTGCTCTTCCAACCTTATCCTACCAACTGCCTCTCATTTTGTATTATCATGTTATTTTTTAATAATAAAAATACTTTAGAAAAATCTTGCACCATATTCCACTTCAAGATTCTTCTCAATATTTTTCTTCTATGCTGAATACTTTACTTGCCCACATTTAAACATCATCTCCCTAACCCGTGTTCTCCAGTTCCTGTCGTCAGGAGCCAAGGCAACAATATTGAAACCCATGGTTCTATAAACAGAAGTTTAAAAATACTCTTATAAGGTGAAAGGGCTGGGTCTTCACAAATATGTCCAAAGTTGGACATTTATAATCATTTATGACCATTCTCTCCTTAAGAATCCAATACATACAAATTCAAAGATGAAGTCATTTAAAAAAATAAAGTCATTCTGTATGTTGGCAAATTGAACACCAATAAAAAACAAATTTATTATTAAAAATAAATAAATAAATAAATAAATAAATAAATAACGTCATTTAAAAAAAATAATTTCAGATCTCCTTATTTAGAATTCTCTTTTAAGCCTCTAATACATGGCTCTAATTTTCTCCCATGATGGAGTATCAATATTGTCCTCTCAGGGTAGGATTTATTTTCCAAAGTCTCATTCTTACACATATAATAGCTTATATTTACTAAGATCTTACAGTTTGTCTAAAGAGGGGCTACCGTGGGGTCACTTAAACTCTTCTGGGCATGGAATACACGTAGCTGTAAAAAAGCGAGAATGGAACTATAAGACAACATTTGTTTAAGCATTTATTAAAGTTGTTTATACAAAAATAACTTGGCCTACTGTGGAGCTGTGCTTTGCATCTCTATCTTTTGAACATGAGCTGTCATTGTTAGTGATATCTGAAAGTGAGGGGAAAAGTTTGCATTTGTTTCTTCTGAATTCCTTTTTTTTTTTTTTTTTTTTTAATGACCGGTACTGTGTGCAGGGCCCACTGCTGATAGGAACTGGATAGAATTCTTGAATCATTTAGTTACTGTCTCAATAGGCAAAACTGCCCGGTGGGAGTGATGATTAGGAAAAAAACAACGGAGACAGAACAGTCATGGGAAAACCCAACCCATCCTGGGTCTTTACTCCTGTTGGGCTCTCTTGTCCCTTCAGAGAGCTGGAGCTTTAATCACACAAGCTCTTTGTTGAGTGACAGCCATACTAGAGAGGCAGCCAAGTTGAATGATGCACGAGCCTCCCTCTCATCATGTACCCACAGCATCAACTGCAGGAGATACAGTCCTGAGAACGAATAGTATGAACCATGCCTCCCAGGCTGCTAGGTGTTATTTATAAGGAAAAATGAGGTAATTATTTCATGCACACTGGTAGGAAGTGAGGCAGTAAAGAAAGAGAATAGTCACTATAATACACAATTATTTTATGATTTTCTTATTCCTAATTCCATGGATTTTATAATCAAAAAGAAAGATAAATCCAGACTTGCCCCTGAGACACAACTCTGCATTTTGGAAGACGTCTCAGAAAGAAAGAAATTACTGGCTGTATTTATTATTCCCCATGATGTGCTGACATTGGAGCCACCAATTTTTAAAACATATTATATTACAGATAGAAAGAGGCTGATTCCCTTATTCAGAGATATGAGCAATCCGGAAAAACTAACATTTCTATGGAAGGTCATTGAAAATTGAACAGGGCTTTTTTCCCAAGGGAAGAAAGGGAAATGAAATTTTAGGATCAAAACAGTCTAATTTATACAGTGATCCTCACATTACACAATATGTAGAAGATAAACAATAACTTTTGGCTAAATGCACTTGAAGTTGTGTGAACATCAACAGAGTTTTGTAAATGTGGAGGAAAACATATGATGAACAATTTATAAAAAGTACTTTTCTTCTTTCAATGAAGCCTACAATAATTACCTTCTCATTGAGATGCTTTATCAATAAATTAGCACAATGATATTATTGTATTTACCTTCCCGACCTCAAGAAATTCATAGCGATTTATATTAATAAACAATTAAAATGTTTATAATATCAAAGGTTGTCTCCGATCCCTTCGGTTCAAATTCACACCGTCTCACTGAGTAAAGAATAAACATAGAGAAAACATACAAGTTAATGTCATTTCACCATGAGTGAATCAGGATTTATAATTATAGTCTGAGGATCAAAAAGCAAAATAAAATGCACACGTGCACACACACTCTTTCATAAGATAGAAACGGGTCAGTTCTTGCTCAAACAAAACAAAAATGGTTTCCGTAGGAACAAGGAATTATGTAAAAGCTCTATTTGAGAGTTTCTTTCTGAGCCTCTGCTTGCAGATGAGCTTGCATTGAAAATCAGCTATTGCCTCTTTCAAAGTTGACAGGTACACTCAAGCAGGTAGAGAAAAATGCCAACAGGTAATAGTATGTGCATTGCTCAGGAATGCTTGCACATCAGAAATGATTTGTATCACTCTTTCCCCAAACCGAGCAATCCTTTACATATAATTGTATTTAAATTTTAAAAAAAGGTAAAAGGAAAATATCTCTGAGCTTTGTGTTCGTCAGTACACCTAAGACATGGAGGAGGGAGCTCTGAGGTAAATACTTGTGAGTGTTGGCTTGAAAGGTTTTCACTAAAACAAAAGTGGGAAGGCTCTGCATGGTGGCTACGACTATTGTGGTGGCAGGAGGCTTTTGAGTGAAATAAAATCTAACTGGTGGGATAAGTGGAGATTTCGTAGTGCCTTAACTGTAGGGAAGTTAGTGGACATCCGTCAAGCTAGGTTAATGGTGGGTGAATGGAAAATAGTTTAAGGTAATTTCCTAAATGGCAAGCTATAGTAGGTATAGATTTGCATAAATTGCAAAATGCATTAAAAAGCTCTTTTTTTGGCCACATACATGTTTTCTCATGACTTCTTTTGAATCCGTAAGAAAATTAGTAGCTGCAAAATTATATCCATTCATTGTGGACCCTGGGAACTACTTGGGAAGAGCAGTAGAATTAAATGGACTTCTGCGCTTAAGCCAGATTGGGCCACGCTTTTATTTCTTCATGTTTAATTTACCTATTTGCCATGAAGTCAAAAGCACATTTGGTTAAAAAAATGGTAATAATAAAAAATAAAATCAAGGATATTAAGGGAAAAGGAAAGTTTAAGATAAAGCATAAGATGGTATGGATTTAGGGTAGATGTGTAACATCCTATATTTACCTAATACTCACTGATTTAAGAGAGCTGTGGCATCCAGTGGGGGATGTGGAGTTCCAGGTGGCGAGATAGAGAGAGAGATACTTGACTGGCATGCAGTCCCATATGCATAAACACTGCTTGGATTGAAATCTCAGCCCAACAAAGGGGTTTCAAAGTAGGAATAGGTATTATTTCACTATTTTCCAGAGGAAAATGATATTCGAACTAACTAGGAGATATAATCGTCAGTATTTAATGTTAAATATTTTTTCAGCTAGTAGACTGAAGAGTGAATAATATTTATAAAATCGCATATTCTTTTTATCTTTCCATATATATCTGGAACTATACAAAATCAATAACAAATGTCTTCTATTTATATATTAACTAGAATAATGGTGCTTCTACTGATGAAGGTAATACGATAAAGGTGATACAGTAAAGACAAGCGGCACTTTATCATGTGTGAGCTCCATCAGGATAGACATTTTTTTCTCTTTTCCTTTTAATAACAGTTTCTTGAGCATTGAAAAAAGGTCTAGTACAGGATGTTTGTTGAGGGTTTACTTTAATTTGACATATAGCATGACTCTACGTATATCTGAAGTAAACACTACCATCATTTTCATCTTGCTTTTAGTATTCTATTGCTTTCCTACTTCTACCTAGGCTAGGATTTGTGATTTTTATCATGTGTGATCATGTATGTATAAATAGCCTCCTGTGATTGGGTTTGGTTTTGGCTCCTGGTACTGTTATCAATTACCAAAGGCAGACACATTGGTTTACTATTTTTTGGGGGGGGGGGATTCCAAGTTTCTTATAGGGTATCATATAGTCAGGACTTAATAAAGATTCATTGACTGAATTCATTGAGTGCTAGGAGTATGGAACTCAGGTTCCAAATAGAATCAAATCTTTTTGAGTTCAAACACTGTATATTAAGAATAATAACTAAAAATATTGGCTTTGAGGTCAAAATTATAGCATTCATTCCCAGGTTTTTGCCATTTACTAGATGGGCAACAGTGAGCAAGTTAATTAAATTCTATGTCCATTTTTAAAACTTAAATGTTGAATTATAATAATATCTATCTAGAAATCTTGTGAAAGAATCAATGAGGCACTATATGCAAAATTCTTAGACTGGTGCCTGGAAAGTAGTAAAGTGCTCAATTCTGTTAGCTACCACTACTTCTTTTATCCTTGATGGTACCTGAAAAAAATCCTGGACATATAATTCCTGTGCTCGGATAAATCTGGCATTAAATCTTTATTTTATTTCTTTCTAGTCGCATGACTTTGGAGAGGTTACTAAGCCTTTCTGAGCCTGCTTGCCCTTTGTAAAATAGTATTATCAGTAATGAAAGAAATGCCCTATTATATTTTAGGCACACAGTGCTATAATGCTATAATGGTGAGTGCACATGTTTTCTTTATTTTTCAATTTGGCCATATATCATGCCAGCAATTTTTGCCTGTTATAGATGGATAATATGGTGTAAGGTTGAGAATCTGTTCCTCACAGCTATCATATCTTCCCTTAGAGCCAAAGTTGCTACTGGGATCATGGTAGGACTCATTTTTCTAGGACACTGGTGTTAATCTGTTTTCATTATGAACCAAGAATTTCAGAAATATCTGGTCTGGGAGTCAAAGTGTTGCCTGCTTGAGAAGACCATTGGAGGATGTCCTCTTTCCTTCCCCTCCCTCCCACGCCCTGTTATGTCTGTCGATCATGAGCATTCAAATATCCATACCATTATTTTCATGGAGGTAATTATTGGACACAACTATCCTAGCTTTTTAAAATCTCAAGTCACTCTTCTCTTCAAAGATTTCTAGACTGGTGAGCCTTTCAGAACCTTAATACATCAAAGAAACCTCTTAATACAGAAATGAATGTTCAAAAGCAGACAGAGGGGGGAAAGATTACTGTGAGAAGCCATGTAGGACACAGCATGGAGCATAATCCATATTAGTCATTGGTGACTAAGTACGAGAGCATTAAGTCTCAATTCCTATCCTGAAAACAAGTAAAGCAATACAAATGAGCTTTAGCACATACACGAAGAACACTTCCGAGAAAAAGGATTTTTCGAATATATAATTAAAATTTGGAAAAATCCCAATCCCCACTTTGACTTTCCCATTTTACAGATTGAGTAACAGTGTCCCAATTCATGGTCCTGTCTAAGGTCACAAACTTAGTTTACTAATGGGAATTTAACTAGACCTCAGTTCTTGTATTACCTATATTCTTTTTTTTTTATTTTTTTATTATTACCTATATTCTTAGCAAATTAGGGAAAGGTAAAGGATTGAGAAAGAGATTAACAGAATTATCACCATGGCCTGACTATCTAAGATGTCCTTCAATAAGCTTTGCTGTTCTTAAATATATCAATTCTTCCTTTCAACTATGGTCAGCTTCTAGTAACCCAGTTCACAGCTTCTCTCTCTCTCTCTCTCTCTCTCTCTCTCTCTCTCTCTCTCAGCAATTCTCTTTGAAACAATTTATTCAATTGCTCAACGACGGCATTGGGCTGTTTGTCTTTAAGCAAAGTTTATTGATATTACTTGTAACTTAACGCTCTATTTCTCTAACTGCTTTGAAGCCAAAGACATAAAGACACATCAATTCTAGATTACATTTTTAAGGACTCCCGTTCAAATTTCTAGTTTATTCTTTGGCTCTCTTACCCCTTCTAGTGGATGACCACCACTATACATAGTCTTATTAAGAAGAATAATTTGATTCTATTTTGTGGGGAAATTACTTGCCTGTGCCTTTCTCATTTTTTATACTTGATGTTTATTTCCATTAAAGAGAAGTACAGTTTTGCTATAACCACACCTCTTAAACAACACTCCAGCTTAAGTGTGCTGGTTTTTTTTTGTTTGTTTGTTTGTTTGTTGTTTTTTTTTTTTTTTTGGCTTGGTTTTTAATATTATCTTTTAACATTCAGGAATTTTAAAAAATATGTGCTCTCACAAGCTTATTTAAAAAATCATGATATTGTCTTAATTTTAAATTTTCTTTAAAATTATTAATTGTCTGGGAAGACTGAAAGTATTTCATGACTTTTGTATTCTGCTCTATATCTTATGCAGTTCCTTCATATATTATCTGATTTGAGTCTTATAATGGCCTATCAAGGTAACAGGTCAGTCACCATCTTCTACACTACAGATAAAGAAATTAAATTTAAGAATTAGCTGGGCTTTCCAAAAGCCAAAGAAAAAGAATATTCAAACTCCAGTCTTTCGATTGCATTCCTTATTTGTTTCTAAGCACATTGTTCTAATAAACAAAGGAAATGACAAAGATGCTTTTCAAGAAAAACACCCAACAGTTTAATTTTTGACCTGCAGTTACCATCTTGAGAAAAGCGGCATCATTTCTGGTTATGTATGACATATCTTTGTTGAAGCTTGTCCTTTGCTATTTTGTGTGTGTGTGTGTGTGTGTGTGTGTGTGTGTGTTTCTCTCAAAAAGGAGAGAAGAAACTCATAAAATGTGGTTAATTCTCACTGTAGTTGAAAGGCAAAGGTTGTAAATCAAGTAACAATAGGGTGCAAATCATTTCACATTGAGAATAATAAGGGGTGAGCTTAATTATTGAAGAATTACCTACTTCAGAAACAAATTGGGAAGATAGTATGGGGAACCATTTTCCTGCTCTCATAAATAAATTACTGCTTTGAATACCTTGTTTGACGCCTAGAAAAGAGAATGGAAGCATTCACTTAATTCTGTGATGTGTGACATTGAGTAGTTGATGAAAGCAGTTTTCACTCTGATTATGAAAGGGTAAGTTTGTTTCAACAGTGGAGCGCTATTTCCTTGGGGAGGTGGATGGGTCATGTTCTTATAATGAGTGATAAACAATGGACTTAAAATGAGACTGCCCTAAGAAATATAGTAAACACCAGCATGAGGGGCAGTGGAAACAACTTTGGAAAATAGAATCAGCCTCCAACTATTTAACAACAGTGGATTAGAGGTACAGATGGTTTATGTGCTAGCTTTATTAATAATTTGGAAGACAAAGTAGATATGAAGTTGGTCAAGTTTACCCATTATACTAAGGTTCTGAAAGTAAATATTTCAGATGATGGTGAGAATACTCCAGATGGAGTATTAGATAGTATGCTCTCAGAAAATGTCAGACAAGCTTAAAATAGTATATGTGGTTAGAAATGGCCTCAGCTATGTATGTGCACATTTTTAACCTTGTGACAGTTCAATCAGTCCCTGTAGGGGCTAAAGCCAAATAGGTGTTTAAAGTGTGACAATAATGGGAAATAAAAGTACTTTGATAGAAACTCATAATCCAAATGACAGCTGCCATTATCCCATGATCTCACTTCTTAAAAGGAGTGCCCTTCTTCGCTTGTGATTATTCCAGAGAGAGTAGGTGTTTCAAGATAAGAGGAATACATAATGCTAAAAGATGGTTGCAAGCCAAATACAAACCATTTGTAAACATCATAGTTATTTAGTGAGAGCAAGCATCCTTGATTGAGATATTATGTTCAAAACAATGGGAGGAATATTTTTTATCCTATTATCTTCAATGTTTGACCAAAGAATACCTAATTCAAACTAAAATTAAATTATTTGATTAAAGAAATTATAGGCCCTCTACCATGAAATAAAAATTTGAGAGGAATTTAACACCACAATTATCAACTATGTTTATTCTATTTAAACATACTTGATTAGATGATCGCCTCTATTTGAAAATATCAGTCAAATGTGGGTTTAAGAAATGTCTCTCATACACACAGAATTACAGTTAGTACATTGACCCATTATATTTTCATGTGCCTGTCTTCTCTCATGCATTCAACCAACTTGTCTGGAGAAATTGCTATTTAACTGTGTACACAGGCTCAGATATGGATAAATTCTATAAACAGCATTGGTAATATAGTGTCTGTCAGACCCTGCGTTTGGTTCTGAAAATATAAGACTAGGTTCTTGCCCTTTGAGAAATCTTCAGATCCTAAGATGCTTAATCATATTTCAGTGTAATACAATAAATGTTCCAAGAGACATAGATGTTTTAAGATGCTTTGGAAACCCAGAGATTATACCACTTAACTCATTCTGAAGTAAAAGAAGGGAAAATTTTTTAGAGGGGTGAGTTAAAATTTAAAATATGAATTGGGTATTTCACATGAGAAGTAGATAAGTATGTTCTATGTGAACTCCATGATGTGAAGAATGACGCAATGTTACATAACTCCAAATGGAATTTATATCCCATTTATGTATTATATTATGAAAGTGTAAAATGTACATCTATGTGTATGTGTGTGTATCTGTAGATCTATAGAGGGGTGTGTGTGTGTGTGTGTGTGTGTGTGTGGTGTGACCTGGGGGGGGAATAGAGGCTTCTAAGATACAGTTTTGTCATTTATGGAGGGAAAAAAACTTAAAAATAGTTTGGACGCTCCATGATAAATGTTCTTTCTTCTAAACACACTCCGCAAATTTGAATCCTGGGAGCCTTAACAGGCTTGTTCTATCTCATCCTGACTGCTGTGAAATAGTCTCAGACCTGACACGTGGAAAATATCAAAAAGTCTCTTTGGCTCATTTCAGGATGAAGGTCACATCCATATTAATTGCCCTTATAGTGAAGCCTTCCTGGAGGCCACCTGTCAGCACATCTGGAGCTCATGTTGCTGCTGCTTCCAACACGGCACCATTTCCATCTCCGCTCTGACTTCAAAGACCCATCAAGGTTGATGGTAAGGACCTGGGAAGGGACACAGCAGAGATTTACTGGCCCAGACTCAGGTCTCTCCTCGAATACTAATCTTCCCTTTTCTCAGTTTCAGGACCTAGCCAAAGAGAGGTCATTTAAATTTGATATTTTTGAAAATGCCCTTTGGACAGATACTTACTGGGGGAAAAATGTTATTTGATTTCCCAGGTTACACTCAGGTTTTAGATTAAACATGAATCAAAATGATCTGTTTTACATACCAGTGAAATAAACACCATTCCTTCAGGGAGCCCCCGTGCGTTTGGGTTCAGTGTGAACGTTGTGACTTTAGTCTTTCAATGAATCATGTAGAAATAAAGAAATAATACATATGGGAGTGTTACTGGGTATTATACGCCCCTTTGTGGAACCCAAACTCAGACTCAGCAAGATGAAGTATCTATTGAATTCTATGAGACAAATGAATATCCCAGGACAGAGTCACATCTCCCTAACTTGAGTTTGTGGGAGACCAAAGGAGTTTTCGTTGGAGTTCTCTTAGTGGATTAATTCCTTCTCCAAATGGCTAAACCCATTGCCTTGTTGATTGTCTTTCATCACTTATTTCAAGTTCACTGTTAATGCATGTGATGTGGAGAAGAGGGAATAGTCCTTGAGGAAAAAAAGAGTGTGGGAAACATGAGTAGTCAAGTAAGGAGATTTTCTTGCTCCAAGATTTCTTATAGTTTTTGATGTCTGAACCTCAAAAGGTACATTTTGGGGAAACATTTCCTTGTTTTATTTTGCTAATTTACCTGTTTTTTATCTGTTTCACAACTAAATTATTTCATAGAACATGCTTTAGGAAATCTACTTAGCCTCTGATATTCAAATAGATTCTTTTCATGTGGTTCTCGGTGCCTATTAACATCCTTCTGGAGATAGCATCACTAAGTCTATTACTACCTGAGGCCAGTATTGATTGTTCAATGCCCAACACTGTCTTAAGCCCAAATTTTGCCTTTTTTTTAAACAACATTCCTTAATTATGGACAGTCTGTGGCCTACATGGTCCACTGACTAAGGTCTTCTGTTTATATTATATTGAGGAGACAGTTCATGAAGAGAAGAGAATAGTATTCTGAATGGTGCTCAATTGCCATGAAGAAAAATAAAGAAAAGTAATCAGTGAAAAGAGTGAGAGATGAGTTACTATTTCATATGAGGAAGCCAGAAATTGTTCCTCTAATGAAGTGATGTTTGGACAGAAACATATCAGAAGTGTATAATGAAATGCTGATAATAGGTAGCAGTAGATTAGGTTGGCCTCGAGGTAACTTTAAGTGAAACATTATTGCTGTTTTTCAGGACCACCATTAGGATCTATTTAAGAATTGCAGTACAGGTATATGATTATTTTCATAGTCAAATTCACTTATCTGGAAAGGTATAAATATGTTTTTTCCCTCTTTAAAGACATACTAAATTATTGACAAAATGCTAATTGGTACCACTCTGATCTTCATTCAGTGGAGTTATAAATCTATACTTAAGCAATTCTTAAAAAAAAAAAGGGATTTCTCAATTCCATATATGCTTTTCTAAATACTCTAAGAAAAGTCAAAGTTTGCATGATTTCTTCTATAGGACAGGTTTTTTCTCTGAATCAGAATCATGGGTTTCTACCTTGCTAAAATGATATATGCATTATTGAAGAAAATTAGTATTACTTTATTTTGCTTCCTATGGAAACCATAGTCCACATCTGTTCTATTACGATTTTTCTCTTATTTTGAACATTCTCGTATTTTATTTTATTTTTTTTTTCATTCTCGTATTTTAAAGTCATAATAGTAATAAAAGAACAGTAAGAACAGCTTAGTTTGCTGTGTAGGTGACATTACTGTTTTGTATATACCTTTTGTCGAAGTAACTCCTATAATAAACCCATAATCAATATATTCTTGAACAATGACCGTGTGCTGTTGCTGTCCAGAGTGCTGAGATTACAGAGCGCTATAGACACTACAGGACCCTTCTTTCATGGAGTTTGTATTCTAGAGTAGACAGATGGTAACCGGTCACATGAAGTACTACTGAACTTTTTCTTCTCTACGTGAGGAGATTGAGGCAAGTTGAACTTAGGTTTGCATCACTTTAACGCCTGTTATGTCATTTCTGCATCTTAAAAAGGAAAATAGAGGGATGCCTCGGTGGCTTAGTCAGTTAAGCATATAATTCTTGATTTCGGCTCAGGTCATGATCTCAAGAGCCCGAGATGGACCCTCACATAGGGATCTGCACTGAGTGTGGAACCTGCTTCAGATTCTCTCTTCCTTTCCCTCGGCCCCTCCCCTGACCCTCTCTCTCAAATAAATAAATAAAGTCTTAAAAAAAAAAGGGCGGGAGTAGAAAGACTCATCAGTAAGCTGAGAGCTCATTTAAGTATTGGCCCCATTGTGTGAATAGAGGCATGATACCAAGTTCTAGAATAAGAAGTTTTCATAAGTCACTGGTTCCCCAGCTTTAGCTTGGAAAATATCACTTGAGGTACTGGTTTAAAATAGAGATGGAGACGCCTGGGTGGCTCAGTGGTTGAGCGTCTGACTTTGGCTCAAGGCGTGATCCTAGGGTGAGTGGGATTGAGTCCCACATTGGGCTCCCTGAAAGATCCTGTTTCTCCTTCCTCTGCCTGTGTCTCTTCCTCTCTGTGTATGTCTCTCATGAATAAATAAATAAAGTCTTTTAAACAATAAACAAAAAATAAAGATGTCTTGGCTCCATATTCAGACGGTAGGTCTGTCATAATCTGCATTTTTAATAAGGATCTCAGGTGATTCTGATGCAGATGGCTTGTGAGGCAAACTTTGTGAAATGTATTTGATAATAGTAAGGTCTACGCGTTCTAAGGCAGACAGTCCATAATTAAACTAATGGGTCCATCAGACAAGACAGGCGTGAACAGGGCCATGGAAGTACAGCATCACAGAGAGCTCATCAGAATGAGTTAGAAGCACTGAAAAGGTAACAACCTTGACCTTGGCCTTTTTTTTTAAATCTCAGACAGTGCTAGCTGATTTCGATCTGTTAGACTCTGTCTGATGTCTAGTCACCAGGTGCAGGTGCTGTGGATTCCAGTGTGTTTCCTCCCTCAGGGGGAGCCTCAGGCTCTGCTCAGCAGAGATACACATCAGGAAGCCTGGAACAATCCTCCTCCCCAAACTGGAGAAGAGGTCCTGACCACACTACTTTTAATATCAATGGCCACAGATTAATTTTAAATGAAGTATAAATCATCCTGCTTTTGTTATTCAACTCTAAAGGCAGAGGTTTTAAATTATTGCAAGCTTTGAAGATGGTGGCATATACAAAAATAACAAACATCCAAGATTTTCAGAAAAAAAGCATTATAATGATCCTTTTAAATTCATTTGAGATATAGCTCATACATCTAAATATATTATTTAGTATATTACATCAAACCAAAAATCTTTTTCTTTGGCTTATAAAATATTCTTTGTTGCTTTTATTCTAAAGGGAAAAAGCCAGAAGTAGAAAACGTTGAAAACAACTTGAAAGACCACGCTAACATCTCTTTCGCAGGTAAATAGTGACTTATTCATAACGTCCAGGTTTTGTGATAACAGGCCAGAGCAAATTTTTTTGTATAAAATTTGAAATGACATTTAATTACCCTGTTTTTAGGAGGCAAGTGGATTTTTAAACTTAAGTAGTTTCTTTTATTGGCCTTTCGTCTTTGTGTAATTTGAGAAAAATGGTTGTTGTTTTTTTTTTTTTTTTTCTATCTCCTGAGAGGGCATTATCTCTAGAAACCATTCATTTCAAGATCCTTTGTCTTGCTTCCTAAGAGCTCCTTTTAAAGACATTAGAGGGGGTGAGTGTTGAAGATGAATCTACTTAGAATCTCAAAGCTCACAGAGGTCACCTTTTCCATTATCCGTGTCTAAGGGTCTGGTCTATCAACAAGTTAATCTAAATGAATGAATCCTCTTAGTGAATTAATACAATTTTAACTGGGATTCACTTCTTAAGAATAATGTCCCTGCTCTTGGGTGCCTGGCTGGCTCAGCTGGTAGAGAGTGTGACTCCTGATCTCAGGGTCTTCAGTTTGAGCCCCACAGTGGGCATGAAGCCTATTTAAAAAATAATAATGTTCCTGCTTTTGTTGTCTAATATGTTTAATGATTAAAATTATAAGAATTTCAAAATTTGGCAGATTGGCCGGTGTGTTGGGGGAAGCCCCCAGCTCATCATGTAATTTACATTTCATTTCACTGTCAAGATTAGGAAATGGTTCTTTGTAAGTGTCCAGCAGCTGATTTTTCTTAAGGACTTAACAAAACCTTAAGCACTATATTTTCAATGATTTGAAGGGAAAGAAGAAGTTTTAATCATTCCATCTCATCTGTGATTCACCTGTTCTTTAAAAAATAATTAAGGTACTTTCCATACTCTCTGGTAATTACAGTTTTTTGTATCTTTCTTTCCTACTTTGTCTTTCAATTATGAACTTATTGGGAATTTTGTCACACAACTTTATCTCATAGATGCTTTTTTATTAAAAAAAAAAAAAAGATTGTTTATTCATGAGAAACAGAGAGAGAGAGGCAGAGGCACAGGCAGAGGCAGAAGCAGGCTCCAAGCAGGAAACTGGATACGGGACTTGATCTCAAGATCCCGGGATCAGGCCCTGAGCCAAAGGCAGATGCTCAACCGCTAAGCCACCCAGGCATCCCCATAGGTATTTCCTGAATGAATGGATGGGTGAATTAATAGGACATTTAGTTTATGATTACACAGAATGCATTTCTCAATAGCAGGAACAAGGGGGCAAATCCACAGGAAAGACAGACTTCTGGGACGCAGTCAGGAGACTGGCTGCGAGCACGTCCAGTTACCTCCCCTGCTTTCACTGCAGGTGGAGAGGCCTCTAGAAAAATCCCTTGTGTGTGCCATCATGAGGCCAGAGCTGCAATTACCGGCCTTCAACTTAGTAACTGTTTGACCTTGGACGAGGCACTTGAATCACTTTACTTAGGATCCCTTACTTTAAAAACAGGTCTTTGTAGGAAGCTACTTCCCTAGATTTAGGTGATCATGAAAGGCATATACGTTCTGCTTGAACGGTTTAGACCTTCTTCCCAAATAGCCAGTTACCCTATATCCTGTGGTCTGGAAGGAGGGTAATGATTTTGTTTTAAAACTTTGCTTTCCTATTTCCTGAGTATCTGTCTAGAAGCCCAGCAATTCACTCAGGCTTAACTTACAAAGTGGCAGATTTCTCCCTTCAGGGCAAACACATCAGCTGCTGTGTTTACAAAAGCTGGGAAGGCATATTCCTCTTTCTCTTTTAAAGTTTATTCATGCCTCCATGTGCTCAAGGAGGCGTGACTAAGCTGCATGGCAAGAGGAAGTCTCAGGAAGTAGAAGTCTTTTAATAGCTATAGAGCCTAGTTCTAGCAATACAGATTGATTAAAGTGGCACAGCTCTTATAATTTATTTTGTGCATATAAAGGTAGTTTTTACATATAAAAATGGAACCTTCCCTCTATCGGGCAGCATCCAGGCACATTTTCACATTATTTAGTTGCATAAGAGCTGAACTGAGAATCAGGAACTGTGGGATTGGTTTATGTCTCTGACTTGTTTTTCTGACCTTGACTTACCCCGTGACTGGCTATGAGGGGGTGGGGGGGGGGGGGAGAAGAGCATAACAGACACTGTATATGCTTAATAATCACCAAGCGTGTACCATTTTTACCTCCATCACAAAAACGGGGGCAGGGGGACCCCCACAGTCTCTAATTTTACTCCTCTAGCAGCTCTTACTCTGATTTAAACTTCAAAAGCCCAAAGAGTAATAGCTTTATTATGTTTCTTTGGGTGGTAATAGCTTTGAAACATAAACTTGGGGACCCCTGGGTGGTTCAGCGGTTTAACACCTGCCTCTGGCCCAGGGCGTGATCCTGGAGACCCAGGATCAAGTCCCACATCAGGCTCCCTGCATGAAGCCTGCTTCTCCCTCTGCCTGTGTCTCTGCCTCTCTCCCTCTCCCTCTGTGTCTCTCATGAATAAATAAATAAAATCTAAAAAAACAAAAAACAAAAAAAAAAAACAAAAAACAAAAAAGCAAACTTGGTCATGCCTCAAACTTTATAATTCTGGCTCTGCCCTGTGGGTTAGAGTAACTAAGTCCTGGGCATGGCCTTCAAAGCTCTGCACAAATATTGCTTCAGCCTGCCTTTGACGTGGGCAGAGCAGGGGCCCTGACCTTACTATCCCATCTCTCACCCTCCTGCCCTCTCTGATCTACCCTCCGCACAGGTATGTGAACTGCCTCAGCCCAGGAAACACACCTAGCATTTTTCCTCCATACTCTCTTTACTGAGGCTGTTTCTTCAACCTAGAATGTTCTTCTTCCCTTTTTTTACTCCCCTTTCTATGGGATGACCGAGGAACACTCTCCTCTATTTCTTTCTCTAACATTCCTCTCCTTACCCAGAGATACATGCTCTCTTGCCCGTACATATGCTGCCATAAGAGTATGTACATGTCTATATTGCTATATTTAACTCGTAGCACGGTGACTTTAACTGCATGTTTCCCTGCTTGCCTTTGAGATCTCTGAAATCGGGACTATCCTTTGCTTATTTTTAGATTTCTTGTACCTTCTACAGGTCTTGTGTGTACTTAGTGACCACTAAATATTTGGTGGATGATATTGCATCTCTGGCCAAAAAAAAAAAAAAAAAAAAAGGAACTTTTATGTTGTTTTTTGTTTATTTTTGACAGAATTGAGACAATGGAACTGGTTTGAGATAATCATGACTCCAACAAAAATTACAATTTTTTTTCATTGTGAAGTAAACATAGTTTTAATACTAATATCTACCTTTAGTGAGTGTTTACTATGTATTGACACTATGTTAAAAAATTTTAGTACTATTTAACTCAATTCGTTTATTATATCTTGAAGGTGGATATTGTCTCCATTTACAGGTAGGAGAACGAAGCTAAGAGAAGGCAAATTGCTTGATAAATGTATCAGAGCTAATCTATGTCATAGCTGGGATTCAAATTCAAGCTTATTTGGCTCCAACCCATAAGACTTAGAGTCCTTCAGAATTTCTTACTATTCTTTACCCCCTACATCCAATCCATTGAGAAGTCTTGTTGATGTGACACCCTTCCATTAAGGCCCAAATTCATATGCTTTTCTCATCCCCATTTTGGCCCTCGCTACCCTCATTTCTTACCTGGACTATGAAAGTCACTTCTTCATGGATCTACCTATGGTTACTCTTGTCCTTTACCTCATACTTCATTCTTGACCCATTTCCAGAAACTTTTTTTTTTTTAATCACACATATTACCACATCACCTTCTGCTTAAAGCTTTCTAATGGCTTCCTGTTGGGTTTAGCCTAAACTCCAAGGTGCTTGGGATGATCTCTATAACCTGGCCCAGGCATCCTTTCAGACTTCATGCCATATAAGCCTACTTTCACACAGAATTCTCCGGGCGCACAGACTTTTTGTTTGTTTCTCAAATCCTCCAACCTTATTCTTATCTCAGGGCATTTGCACCTGCTGTGCCCTCTTCTAGTAAAGTTCTTTTAGATAATTTCATGACTGGATCTTACTAATCATTTAGGTGTCAGAGAGGCTTCTCAGCTGTAATATTAGGAATCCATAATCTCCATTACTTTACCATTTACTATTTTTCCAGCTTCCTGATACTTATGGCTTTTTGAAACCATCTTATTTCCCCTATAAGAATAAAATCTCAGGATGGTTGAGATATTGTCAGTTCTCTTCACTGTTATTATCCCAAACTTAGTCAAAGTACATATTTCAAAGTATTTCTTGCCATTGGTAAGTAGAGTTATAGGGGAATGCATAATTAATTCCCACTTATAGTTTTCAAGCTGAGTATCACTCATCTGATTTGGACTTCTGAAACAGTGTCCTCAAGTCAATGCTGTCTTAGAAAATAAAATCGAACAGATTTGATCTAAAATTCTGGTTCTACCAATTGTTGGGCTTGTGACATTGGGTTCTTTGATTCAATCTCTTCATCAACACACTTCTTAAAGCATAGTACTACCAAATGGCTGGCACACTATCTGGCACTCAATACATCAGAGCTATTTTTGTGTTTAAATGTCACATGAAAGATTCAGACAAGAAATACCATGGGTGCCTAGGTGTCACAGTCGGGTTAAGTGTCTGACTCTTGGTTTCAGCTTAAGTCATGATCTCAGGATCATGAGATCAAGCTCTGTGTCAGGCTCCAGGCTCAGTATGGAGTCTGCTTGAGATTCTCTCTTCCTCTCCCTCTGCCCCTCCCACTGGTACTCTTCCTCTAAAATAAGTAAATCCATCAAAATCCTACAGAAAAGCACAGGCAGCAGCCTCTTTGACCTCAACTGCAGCAATTTCTTGCTAGACCTGTCTCCAAAGGCAAGGGAAGCAAAAGCAAAAATGAACAATTGGGATATTATCAAGATAAAAAGCCTCTGAACAGTCAAAACTAAAAGGCAACCTACAGAATGGGAGAAGATGCTTGGAAATGACATATCAGGCTGGTATCCAAGATCTATAAAGAACTTATCAAACTCAACATCCAAGAAAACAAATAATCTAGTCAAGAAATGGGCAGAAGACCTGAACATACATTTCTCCAAAGAAGACATACAAATGGCCAACCAGACACATGAAAAGATGCTCCAAGTCAGTTGCCTTCTGGGAAATACAAAACCACATCAAAACCACATTGAGATCTCACCTCACACCAGTGAAAATGGTGAAAATTAACAAGACAGGAAACAACAAATGTTGGAAAGGAAATAGAGAAAGGGGAACCCTCTTGCACTGTTGGTGGGAATGTAAACTGGTGCAGCCACTCTGAAGAACAGTGTGGAGCTTCCTCAAGATGTTAAAAATAGATCTGCCCTACGACCCAGCAATTGCACTACTAGGCATTTACCCAAAGGATACAGATGCAGTGAAACACCAGGACACCTACACCCCAAAGTTTATAGCAACAATCTCCATAATAACCAAACTGTGGAAGGAGCCATGATGTCCTTCGACAGATGAATTGATAAAGAAGATGTGGTTTATGTATACACTGGAATATTACTCATCCATCAGAAAGGATGAATATTTACCATTTACATTGACATGGATGGATCTGTAGGGTATTATGCTGAGAGAAATAAATCAATCAGAGAAAGACAATTATCATGATTTCACTTATATGTGGAATATAAGAAACAGCATATTGATAGGCAGAGGATCATAGAGGAAGGGAAGGAAAACTGAATGGGAATTCGTCAGAGAGGGAGAAAAATCATGAGTGCCTCTTTTTTAAAAAAAAATATTTTATTTATTTATTCATGGGAAATACACAGAAAGAAACGGCTGGGAGCCTGATGTGGGACTCAATCCCAGGACCCTGGGATCATGACCTGAGCCAAAGGCAGATGCTCAACCACTGAGCCACCCAGGTGCCTTTTAATGAGAGTGTCTTAGGAAACAAACTGAAGGTTGCTGGAGGAGAGGTGGGTGTTGGGGAGATGGGGTCCCTGGGTGATGGGCATTAAGGAGGGCAGATGATATGAGGAGTATCGGGTGCTATAGGCAACTGATAAATTATTGAACTCTACATCTGAAACAAATGATGTAGTGTATGTTGACTAACTGAATTTAAATAGGAAAAATAATACATAAATACATAAATAAATAATCTGTATGGAAAAAAAAAGGAAAATATATACCAAAGACTTGTCCTAGAAAGATAGTCAAAGAAGGCTCAGTGAAGTAGAGGTACAAATTAGGTTGGAAGGATGTCAATACAGGTGGAATGAGAAATTTTAAGTAGTGAGAACTACTAATAAGCATACTCATGTGGGAATAAAAGGCTTGTTTTCTGCTTTAAGGGTA